>NW_006263698.1:372779-396640 GCF_000469605.1 Apis dorsata | reverse complement strand
GCGGCGCGTTATTGAAATTCCGTTGTTTATGCCGGCTGTGCTCGCGGGCTGCCGATCGCGAGCGAGATCTCCCGCAAGCCGGATTCCATACGAGCGAGCAATTAAATCACGCGCTCGCTTTGAAATTTTAGTCGAAGCGTAGGTGGCGCTCTCGTGCCTGGGCGGCGATCTCTGCGCTTGAAACAGAGCGGGCGTACCAATTAACGTCGCAGAAACGCACTCCTCCAAGCTTCTCCGTCTAATGCTTCGAGTAATTGATAACGTAAGCCGTTCGAAGCGAGCAGCTCGTTTCCGCTGCTCGACGGCTCGGAATCTTCTCAAATACGCGATGGAACATCCGTGCAATTAACTCTCGAATTCTATAGTCAATTGTTCCTCCCTTGTTCAAGCCCGTCGATGCATCATGTTCGAACAATAATCGCGAACGAGAACCATCCAACGGAATGTTATGTATGTTATGCATGTTCTTTGCGCGTTGTAAGTGAACATGTCGATTATCGAGGATGACAACTGATGGATGAAAATGTTAAATTATTGGCCAATGAACATACACGCGTATTATTTCTTTCTACTTGCCTTAATCATCGTTTTTTATCCATTCCACTCGTTCGAGAATTGATTGATCTATTGACTATTCGTCCAATCATGTTCTATTTCTATCACCTGACTGATGGTCTGATCTTATTCCATTTTTTCGACCGCGATTTCCTGTATTTGTCTAACCATAATTGTTTTTATCTACTTACGCGTCGAGCCACAATGGCCGGAGGTTTAATCGTGATCGGTTTCCTTGGCTCGTTCTCCTGCCTCCCTTTTCCTCTATTCTCGTCCAATTTACGCTTTATTCGCGTCTCCCTCTGATTGCTACGTACGTCGATACGTAGACAACTCGCGCCATACGCGAATAACTTGACGAATTTGGAAACGTGACTGGACTGCGGATCGTTTTACCTGGACCAGAAGTATTCGAGTCCAGGTAAAAGAAGTTGCGCTTATGTACGGTGGAAAAAGATATCGGGATAAAATTGCATGCCTTCGGGTTCTTTCGTTTTGCAGTTAGCAAGATTGGCCCGGGAATTCATCATAGATTTCAAAGGAAAGATCGTTTGTTGTCCCGCGATAAATCGTGCGCTGCAACCATTGCGTAAATCGTATTTGCGCGAATTCTATTGTAAACGGGATCGATTTCTTTCGCGAACGTGTCTGTTCTTTTAATAACAACGTCGTACATTTTTGCTACTCTTTCTCTCTCTCTCTTTCTCTCTTTTTCTTCCTTGTAAAAGCGAAATCAAAGATGAAAGAATCATCGAGTACGATGAAAGTACGATAATTAGCGATCTAAAATGTCACAAGTTAAATGATCTTACGCTAGTTTCAAAACTAGTTTTCCCTTTCACTTTCCTTTTCAAAGAATACTCGATATTAACTTTCGATGAAATTACACCAATTTAGAATCGAGAATAAAAATTCTTCCCCTGGAGAGAATATCAAATTTCAAGGGATGTCGGGGGCAAAGGATCGAATCGACCCGTGCTCTTGGATACGGTTTAGCGTATCCTCATAAGAGAACCCTACCCCATACGCACGATAAACGATGCCCTCTCGACATCGATGATACAATTTTCTCTCATTCATGCGATTGTTACAATTTTCTCGATAGAAACTTCTTACAACCTTTTTTTTTTTTTTTTGTTTCGCGGAGGAGGGCGAATTGCCCCGAGGATAAAAGTCAAGCGAACCTCGTAGCCTCGTAAAAACCCCCCTGCCATTATCCATTCCGGAGGGAGGGAGAGGAAGAGAGTGCGCCTCGCGGAGGGAGAATTTTTCAGGATTCTGTTTGCCCGCGCGGAGGTGGGATTTTTTCGCCACCTCTGTCTCCCCCTCGTAATCACGAGGGAATCATGGTTGACCGTTTACTGCCGACCGGGGAGCAGCACGCTCGATGACGACGAATTTGCACGCCACGCGACCATGCCACACGCGATCCCTCCGTTCCCAACGTCGTTACCACGGATTCGACATGCGAACTGGAAATCAGGGGGTGCCGCCTCCGTGTGTCGAAGGAATGCGTTTACTCGAGATCGCCACGCGACAAACACCCCTTTCGCTTCTATCGCGGCTCGTAAAGACGCCAGAATTTTGCGCACCTCGCCTCTTTCGAATCCTTCCACTTGTCCTTTCGATGAAATCCTCGGAACGCGCGCAATGCTCTTTCGATACGAGGAAGGATTTAGGAGCAGAAGAATAATTGTTCGAGAAGATACGAGGTAGAATTTGATGATATCGCGAAGGATTGGATCGATCGTGCGAACGAATTTAAATATCAACTTGGTCCTTGGTTGCAGGGGCGAGTAGTTGTGATCACACGCATCACGAGTCACGAGGCATTTCTATTTTTAACGCGAGCGCGATCGCACGCGATACAGGGGACACTAAACTCGATCACTCTCGCGGAAATCCGGTTCCGCGATGCGCTCACGCGAGAAGAGAGTGAAAACGGTGCGTTCCGCGTGATTCTTCTACTCGATCACTTTACCTCGGAAAATTGACTAGGAAAATATTATTCGTAGGGTAATTTTTATTACCGTTAAACGGGTTAGTTGTTCCCGATTAGTTTCCACGGATTCTAGTTTTACTTTAGTAGAATGGAGAAAATTACGACCATCCAGTATGGAGGACGCATTTGGAATTCCCTTTCGCGATGGCCACGGTGCTTTAGGCCCCGCGATGCACTGTAATCTAGAACACGTGTTCGTTGTACGTGCGCGTTATCTGCTCGCAAATATGCATTAGGGCGAATAGGGAAGAGGCCTGTTCAGGCAAACAGCAATAACGATGTGCTCGGGTATGAAAAATTTTATTATCCCCGGATAAGGGAGTTGGTTGATAATGGAACCGAAGCGTGGATCGGTTTGTGTCGTTGCTCGGCTGACTAATCGCGTTTCACTCCACTTCGAGCCGACCTACATTATACGAGAGCGCAGCAACCGTTCAACAACCGGTTTTCGTTTTATTATTCCTTTTTTTTTTTCTTTCTTTTTGTTTTTTTTTTTTTCCCCTCGTTTCCATTCGTTATAAAAACGTTGGTCCCGGGGAGAAACATCGCTAAACACCCATTCGATTCGTTGTTCGTTTCCTTTGCTGTTCGTTTATAATTTTTTTTTTTTTTTAACCCATTTTTCGGGGCAAGGGAGGAGGGGTTGTACGCGCTCGAAATTTACAGCGTCCGTTATTAATATTTCGCGAGCAAGGCTCCCGCGGCTGTTGGCCCGCGATTTTTCGACCAACGAGAGGAAAACAATTCTACGCAAATTTACGCATTTTTTTTCTTTTTCCTTTTTTTTGGTTACCTCTTGCTCCTCCACCTCGACTCCTCTCCACTGTTTCTCACTCGATGCTTTTTATACGCGTCAGAACAGGTCAGGAATTTCGCGTTAGCTATGAAATGGGTGATGGTACGTTATAAAAACGGTGCGCGGGAGGGGGGATACAATTATTCGACGGTTTCTGGTTTTTTAGTTATTCCGTTTTAATTAATTCTTGTTAGCGTCGCGGCAACCACGCGGGGCATTGTATCGGTATTTCTCGGCTCATCGTTGGTTTAACTATTCGCCCCGTCGAATAATACGGACAACCGGACCGATAATTATAATATACCGTTTTTATCGCCACGAAAATCCACGTATCTCGGATGCATTTCCTTGCTTATCGTCGATAAATTGGACGATAAATTAAATTACCGGATCTTTTTTCCTTTTTTCTTTTTTTTAATAAGTAACAGGAACGCGATTAACCGTGCTCTCGGCTCACGCGATCGGTAATTAATTAAATTCGGAATCGAAAATTCGATCGATTGTTGGCGAACGATGCCTGCGAAAAGAGAAAAAAGAAAAGAAAAAAGAATGGAAAAGGAAAAAACAGATGGAGAGGAATCGCAAGCGTTGGAAACTTGGCTCGCTCCGTTTCGTTTATTGGACAAGAAATAAAGACGGAAGCAGAAATAACGGAATCGTTTCTCTAAATGGATAAATGGATCTTTGCTAGGATGATCGCGACGGCGGTAACGGGTCGCGTGCGTTTCGTCCGCGATAAATTGGTCGGTTCGTGGGTAAGTCTCAGGTGCGCGGGCAAATTATAAATAATCCCCTGTCGGATTAACGTATTCCCAAAATACTTTGCGGTGTACGCGTGTTTGCTTTTCTCTGGGATTGCGGTGTGTCGCGATTAAAATCGGCACACCTGAATAAAACTGTCCGTTTCGCGTGTAAATTATATTTAAATTCCCGTTGAATTTCGCGTCAACCTTTCATCGAATAAATCCGTGGAAATATAGTCGATCGATCTCCATAATAAAATCGTCGAGGTTAAACGAAATATTGACGATAATATCGATAAAATTGCGACCACAATCGAGACTCTCATTTTTCGTTAGCGGACGCGCTCCGTTTAAAAGGTTTAATTCAAGAATTAAAGCGCCACTCCCCCATAACTCGTGATATCCACTTAGCACTGGAAATAAGTTTCGAGAGGAACTCGGATACATTCGCTAGAGTTGACTAGATTGGAAACATTGGAAACGAGAAGAGCGGAAGGATTGCCACCGATGTCGACGAGGATCGAACCATATCGAAGCACGTTCACGAAACACTTAGATTTGCGAATTACGAAAGTTGGAGCGGGCAGAATTTCACCTCGAACACGGCACAGCGCGTGGCTAATAAAAGCATTCGCGTTGTTCTTCGGTTAATTCGACGATCTTCGCAGCTCTGCGCTTGCCACGGCAATCTATTTAATAGCGGCTTGTCAACGGCGGATTTCCGCCGTGAAAAGGAATGGAATGCAAATAAAATTTAATCTCCTTTTCTCCATTTCTCTCTTAGCGAATGTTCCCGGAACGGGAAATTAGCACTTGGAGTTTGTTTCGACGAATCTGTGTCATGGACGTGGCGCGACGCCAGACGCCCTCAGACTGACTCAATTAGCCGAAGCTTCGTTTTGACGAGCTCTGCCGGATACTCTGGCCCGAGTTGGTGTCAGATTTGGAGGAGAGCGGGATCGAAAGTAACATGTTAAATTCAAGTATCGTGGATATAATCACGAACTTTGAATACACGATGGAAAATTATAATTAAGGTATTTTAGAAACGTATAAATGCACGCGTAGAATAGAAAATCACTTTTATATGATCTTCGAGGAGGCGTGCAGTTTTAAAATAAAAAATAGAAATTGAATTTTAAATAAAAACGTAATGTAAAATATGCAAAGACTAAAAAACTATAAATTAATTGAATATTTATAATAGTCGTGCAATTGGTATATTATTTCTCAAATTCAATTTATCCAGGATTTATCATGGATCGAAATATAATAATATTATATTCCCCACCATCGAGATATTAAAAAAGTGGAACATTTTTTAATTCATTATGCCTGAAAAAGTAAAAATTGCGATATAAATATTTCTGGTGCAACAATGTGTTTTCTCTAATATTTCATCTGACCTTTCTACATTGTATTCATCGTTATTTAACATTTTTATGTATTTCGTTTATAAAAATTTGCAATTTAAATTAAAAACTGTAATTGAACAAGTTTGTAACGTCATCGGTTAGAAACTAACCAACGAAAAAAAAAAAAAAAAGAAAAAAGAAAAATTAATATACCAGCCAAATATTCCATTCTCTTTCTGGTAACATCGAAATCGCTCGAAAACAATGAAACATCGTTTTTTCGAGCTTTTTTATCTTTACAATCATCGATCAACATCGCTTCGGCTTGTATTCCTTGATGATTTTTCGCGCGAACAAGAATAGATATAGAAATTCGCAACGAAACGTGGAAGGATCGATGATCTGCACGAAACGAGATTCCGTCGTTGATAATTTCAATGTGGTGGCGCCCGGGGAAACAAATCGCGCGAAACGGTGGACAGGAAACACGGCGAACTCGATGAAAATCGATAGTCGGAGGCATCGAAGCTTGGTTCCGCGCCGCTGACAGATGAGCGTCTTCCATGAATCGACATTCTTTGATCATCGTGCCACCGATCTTTTTGTAACGATGTTTTCGAATTCTCCCTCCCCCACCCTCTCGATACTCTCGACTCGTCGTCGACCAGGTTCCAACTATGTCCCGGCGGAACGTTGCTCGTTCGACCCGAGGAAAATGAAGTCTCCTAAGGGTAGTTTTTTTTTTTTACTCGATACTAAGGCAACTCTTTGCGAACTCTTGGCCGGAAGAATTTTTTTAAGGGAGTCGCTTCTTTTGGAGAAAAACTTGTTTCGGGATTTCGTGTACAAATTGTATGTTTTAAACACGTTTCTCGTGAACGTTAGAAGTTGGGAACGTTAAATCGGATTTTCGAGATCTTGGAATACAGGATAAATACGGTATAATCGATGGAGGAAGGATTTCGATCTTGGATCTTGTTTTATTTCGTCTTTGTCATCAAGAGGACTAAAGAGAATCGTTCTTTCTTGACAATCTTTTGGAGGAGAAAGGAAACGGAAGAAGGAAATCAAGGAGAGAAACGTAGAGAGAATTGTAAAGAAACTAGAAAACTATGTTTTTCCATGCGCATACACATGTTGTTTCGATTATTCGATTTCGTCGAAGAAACGAGCAAAGAATTCTACCCGGTAAACAACGAGTAGCACTGTTATGATTTTCCGCCGTTCCTCTCGAATCGTAAGAGAACGTAGCGAGGCGGATATTTAAGATCGTTTTACGCATCTTTTGCCGTTCTCTTTACAAATGGAATCGCAAAAATTGATTAGAATCGCCAAAGAACCGATCTTCCATGTTTACTACCTTGATATTCTTTGAATTTGTTCCAAAAATATAAATCGAGTTAATAAAATCGAGAAAAGAGGAAAGAGAAAGCTTTTGAACGAAGCTCAGTTTTACAAAAAGTACAAAAATCGTACAATCGGATAAGAAAAGTGAATGAATATTATTAAAATACACCCGAAGAAAATGATTAAAAGAACGATTCGATTGGAATCGATGGAGGATAATCTGATCGATCCGCGTGATCGAGCGTGATTCGATTCGAGATGAGACACGCGGGGAAAACTTGTTTCTCTCGAAAGTAAAAGAAGCGAGGAAAGAAAAGGTTTGTGGAATTTCCAAGGGGAATCTGGAAACTTTCTTTCCCTTCTCTATTCCCAATCGAGGGAAGGAGAAGGGTGAAACGAGGTCGAGGAATGACGTCGTCGGAGGACTGTTCAATTTTGCATCGCGACAAGTTGCGAGGTCGCGTTAAATAAGCATTCTCGCTGCGCATTCGACGTCGAATGGTATTTCCAAGGGTGCGCGTAATGGAGGAGTTGAACCGATGAAATCCTGTTTTCGCAAAGCTAAAGCCAAGTCGCGGTGACGACGTTTCCCGAGGACCGGAAGGCATACGCGGACCCCAGCTCCTTCCTCGAAAGCTCAAGTCGAAAGTTTCTCTCCATGTTCCCTATGTTTTCTTTGCCGACTGTATTCCTCCATTTCCTATCCTATTTCTCCCTATCAACTAACTCGCGTACATTAGAAATGCATCGACCCATATACACGAGAATTCCCTCCGCCTGTAAACGATTCCGTTCCCAGCCCGGATTCTTATTTTTCTCCCCATTTTCCAATTAAACCGCGCAATCGATGCTCTCCGGCGGTAATTTTCGGAACGAATTGAACCCGTTCTTTCCCGGAACGAGCGGCTAGAGATATCGAAACGAGAATAGTATTTCCACGAATAGGGAGCTATTCTTTAGACCATATACTAAAGTCTAAAAAAAATTCTCGATACTTCTCGAAATATAGAAGAATGGAAAAGTGGATGGAGGCGAGGTATCGATGGGAATAGAATCATCCGCCGGAATGCTCGATCGACTTAATCCGTAAATTGATCTCGGCAAGGCGGCGCCGTTTTCTTCGTTTAAACTTGGCAGAGTTGGACGAGGGGGAGGGGAGAGGCGCATGGAAGAGCCGCATTAAGGCTGCATTCTCTCTCGCTAATCCGACTGTTATTCCCGAGACTTTAGACGAGGGACAAGTCTCGAACTAACCCGGCCTAACTCGAGATCGTCGAGATGGAGAACGGAAGGCGACGAGGATCTAGCTTCGTTGCCTCGATTGAACCCGGTCGCGCGTCTCTCGCCCAATGAAATATGCATCGGTTTTCAAGCGTCCAGTTCCGCCTGCTAATTAGCGGGAAAAACATCGGGCAAAAAAGTCTGTTTGTCCGACCGCTTCTTTTTGTTCGCCTGCTCTTTGACTCCTCCCCCTTTTCCCCTTTTTCCACACCGTCACGAGTGGATACGAAAAAGGGAAGGCCCGTTTAATTCGTTTAGACCTCGTTCCCTCCACTTTCCGAAAGCAGTTTAGAAGTTTGTATGGAAGCCCGAGTTTGGTTGCTACCGATGCTTTTTCCTTTTCTTTTCGGGCCACGACGTTTCACTCGTTTTAAACGTCATTTCTCTCTCTCTCTCTCTCTCTCTTCTTTTTGTTTATAAAACGGGAATTCAAAAATAGAGGCGAATCGTTATATCGAGGCAGCGCAGTTTCGAGGATTAAGTCGCGAGATGTTCGCTCTTTCAAGAGAATTTACACGGAATATTTTCTACTGCGCGTGACAAGGGACGATGAGGGACGGTGGAAGCCTGGTTTGTCGTTTGAATACTTTCGAACACGTTTCTCGTCGAAGAGGCGGTTGACGAAGATTTCGACGAATTTTCGCACGATGACTATATGGAAAGAAACACGTAGAAGAATCGAGGGAATAGAATAGTGAAAGGAGAAACGCGGTTTCTCCCAGCGCGCAGGGAGATCCAGCAACTTGGCTTGCATTAAGGGGACACTCGAGTCGAGTTCATTTATTTCGCGGCTAACAACCGAGCACTGGCAGATGCGCGCACGCAAATGCAAAGCGAATTATATATATATATATCTATATATATATATATATATCGGTCGCGAAGCAACAACTTCCGGCTGCTAATTAGCGACAAGGACAATGCCGGAAGAACGGCCGTACCCCTTTTGTTCCCCATTGTCCCTTCCGCGTATTATTCGACCGCGTATAATTGTAACCATGATCGAAGCGTGTTACCTATCTGGAAAACTTGAAGGTATAATTTATCGTTGCTGGCGAATCTCGTTCCAAAGACGAGAATCCGTGTCACCTGTCTGCGTTTCCATTTTCCTCGCCGAGTTTTCATCCGTTTCAAATCATCGTCCTCGTTTTATTAAACACTCGCCTCGCGCGTTTACGCTTCTTCTTCGTTAATGTTCTTCTGTTAATCGTTCGTGTTTTAGTTGGTTGATCCGTTTCATTCGTTTTAATAAAATTTCGAAAGTAAATGAAGATGGCGCGGATGTCGAACGCGCGATCGATCGAGGGACTTTTTTCTCGTCGTTTTTTTTTTTGACGAACGAGGAGAAATCTTATTTGCTTTGACGTCAGGGTCGTTCGTCTCTTTGGAGGAGATCACGGGAATACAAGCTTGCAGGAAGGACGTCTGGTTTCGCCGCGAGGACTTTTACGTGTCTTGACCGTAGAAGCGGTACAATGGCCGCTGCCAAACAACCGGTCGTAACTCGCGACCAGATAAAAGATATCATCCATCCTTCGCTCCCCTCTGTCTCTCTCTCTCTTTTCCTCTCTCTTTTTCCTTTCGAATTTCTTTTCAACGCTGCCATTTTCTTTCTACCTCGTTCGCTGGCAGAGGATATTGTCAAAACGTGTCTAGAAACTGGTACACTGGACGCTCTTCGCTCTCGTTTCCTTCTACTACAGATCCAGTAAGGATGATGAGCGTTTTTGTAATCTTTCTACGTTCGATCAATTCGAGGAAGAGATTAGGGGATATTTTTGATTTATGTCAATGCTACTTTTTCCTCGTTATATCGTCGTGAAATGTAAGTGGAAAGTTTTGTGTAATTGAAATCATATTCGAAAATTAAATGGATCAATTCGTATTTCGATCTTAACGATCTTATCTTTAGTTGTTTTTATCTGGGCATGACCAGAGTGGCACAGGTTTTTCTACCGAATATATCTTGTTTTTCCTTTACTTGCGACTTTTTTGCGTATTTTGGAACGCATTAATCAATTTACGTTGATAGGAATTTTATTTAATCGAACCGTTTACTATTTTTATCGTCTACGTACGACCAACGATACGGTTATTCCACTGAATATATCTTTCTATTCGCTCTTCCTCTTACTCGTTATAATTCTTTAGAGCGAGTATTTTTAAGTCGATCAATTTACGCCGATAGAAATTTTATTTAATCAGATTTATTAATAGTTGTAAATTATGAATCGATTACATTTTGATTTAATAGTATTATTAACTAAGTAGGGAGTATTTTAGAAGTTTGAATAATTAATTAAGATAGAAATTCATTTTCATGGAGCTCGAACTTGAGCTATTCTGATAATAGTCGAGGAGGATATTTGATAGACCATCAACTTCTTCGTCAAATCGCTTTACGTCTACGAGCTTTTCTTGCACCATCGTATAAAGATCGCGTGAGAATCTTTTTTGGCGAACGAATGGCTAACGCTCCACGTTTTTATCCTCGAAAACAAGCTTCTAATTCGAGCACCGAGATCGTTCCATACCCATTCCACAACCTGATATTTTTCCATCTTTTCCTTCTGATTTAACACAAAGTCTCCAAGTTTAAAATCTCAGTAGCGACAAACGATCTTGCATCTCGTAATACTCAACGGGGTTCACTTTTCAGCCATCTTTCCAAACCAATGTATCCAAAGAAACTCGATTTTGTCCACTCGTGGGAATACCAGTATCACTGCAGTTGAAAATTTCAACGATTCGCTTTCAGAGCTCCTCCTTTCAAACGTTATCTCAAAGGACGAAAACCCGTACGTACCGTCGTCACGAATTTACTGACCAAGATTCGTCTGCATTCGTTTCGTGATTTCTTCGTATGGTTCCAAATTTAACGCGAAAATCGTCTAAAAGCTATAATCTAGCCTTCCTTCGGCAATTGTCTGCAAGAGTAGAACGACCGACAGTCGCGGCCAAGAAACAATACAACAGATTTAATAATAATATCCGAACTTTTAAAGTTTTAAATTTTCACTTCACAATGATTAATATATTGTAATTTGGTCTTCGGATAATAACCTATAAAAATTATAGACTGAATAATTCGATGATAGAAGAAAAAAATGAAGAGAAATGATAGCTTGTGTTTTGTTCCCCCAGATTCGAACAAGTCACCTGACCATTTTTCCTCATCTCGTCTCATCTCACGAGATTAAATGCGATTTCTGTGTCGCACAGCTCCAAGCGACACAGAATCGGACAATGAAGAAGAATATATCAGAGTCTCGAATTATTATTCAAATAGCTCTCCCCGTATTTACCCTCGCTCTCACCATTTTTGTCTCGCAAGCGCGGAACAAAAGAAGTGGAAATTCGATTTGATCCGGAAAGTTGACATTGTGGTAGTTTGAAATTTCATTGCGGAGGACCATGGAGGCGGAAGAAGCGTTGCCTGGAGCGAGTCGATGTTCACCATTCCGCCGTGTCGCGCGTTTCTTTCCGCATCGTCCTCGTGGATCAGAGAGACGGAGACGGCGGGATCGACGGGGAGAAGACGGTCGGCAAGGAAACGTGATAAATTTCAAGAGAGACTTTTATTGCGGAAGGGGGGCAGAGGGGAGGGGGCTGGGGCTAGAGTTCGCCTTAACGTCTGACGCTTTATCGGCAGTTTGAAAAGTTTCACGGCCACGGGAAAGTTTTACATGGTCGTGCAATAAACGGCCGTGAACCGGAGATAAGATAGAGCGGCGTAACTCGGCCGCAAAATTACAGAGGATCGTGTCAGAGAAGCGAGGACGAACAGCCGCCAACGATTCGCTATAAATTCACGACTTTCTTTTTTTCCTCTTAATTTAAGGATCCTTGCTCCTCCGAATCTTTAAAGCAAGATTTACCTAGACGAGGCAAATGAATTCTTAACATGGATGGATGACAATCTCGTCGATTTCTATCGTTTATTACATTCGTCTGTCGAACGAAAAATCGTATTCAAAATTTTTGCTAGAAGAAGATGATGACAAAATTCTTTTATCTTTCGAAAAATCAACGTATTATTGTTGAAATATTATTAAGAATGCAACATTTTACAAGAAGACAAATGTATCATGCGAGTACATCCGTTTAGTTTAATGTCATACGGATAAAAGCGGATAAGTCTCGTTGCGTGCGAGTTCTTCTTTAATGCATCGGTTAAAAGTAACTCGTTGCCTCAATTTGAAACTTGGACGTGGAATTATTTTCAGCGTTGTCAACTTGGCCACGCTCTAAAAGGGGGACAAAGTTTTTACGAGGCGTGTCGTTGGAAAATCCTGTTCTTTTGTGGCGCGGCAATTAGATGGTCGCGAATATCTCTCAGGCTTTATCGGTTTTCTTTTTCCATGGTATCGTTCTTTGCGCCGTGCGTATATCACGTCGATGGAGAGAGAAAGAGAAAGAGAGAGAGAGAATGCATAATGCGGACTTAGTTGTGGTTGTTGCTCATTGCAGAGAACGCGTAATGTCGCCGCGGCAAGTGCGAAACCCGCGAGTTTTTATTGCGCTTTCGTCTCTTCTCTACGACGCGTACCACGTAACAATTGAACAAATGCGATGCGGTTATGTTCTCGTGTAACTCGTTGGGGACGGTTTAAGGAACGATCTCGCGTTCTCGCGTTGAATTTTTTAAATTTTCTAAACGTGGAGAAAAAAGGTTTAAAGGTTTCGAGGGATATTAAATAAAAGACTTTATTATTCCGTGGAAGAATAGAGATGAAGTTTCATAGAAATTCTAATCAATTATATAAATCACTCGTAAATTAACTCTCTTACTCGACTAAATTGTATGGATTTTCTTTCGCCGTGTTCTCATGTCTTGCAAGTTTTCAATTCGATTCAAGCGTCAATTACGATACTTCGATAATTGAGCAGGAGTTATTAATTATAGTTTAATAGTTTTAGTCGAGACTAATGCGCAAGATCGATACCTCTTTGTTCATTTAAGTAGAAAGTAACTGACTATACGGGAATTACTATGGAGCAGAGGTTAGAGCTTTTGCTTTTTCTACTCAATCTCTGTTTTTCTTCGCGTTTCAACCTCTTCTGTCACACATATCCTATTCTGTACAAGATGCTTTACCATACCCGTCTATTTCACAAATAGCGAATAATAAAAGATAGGATTAGTCGAAGTTCAATTTTATTAAAGAGCTATCTCTTCGAGATAGAAAGAAATCTTATCGAAGCCGAAATAGCCGATCTCGTGAATCGTATCCGAGCAAATTCGAACCGGTCACAATAACCGCATTAGAGGTTTCCCTCGAGGGGGATGCTACGGCTCTGGATCGGAAGAATGGCGGCTCCCAAAGCCGGGTTGCAGTTTGAAAATTTCGCCTCGCGTGTGTTGCAACGCTTTTCATCGGCGAAGGAAACGAGAGAGATTCGGCCGGTGAAGAGAAATGGAACGGTAAGGGAAAGAGGGCGAAGAAAAAGAGGCTTTAGTCATCAGAAGGTATCCCGGTCGACGTGTTTTGCATGGCGGTATTCAGAGAGAGGGTCGGGAAAGTGGCAGCTCCTTTGAATCACGGGGCGAGGGGGAAAGATCTACGGAAAGACTTTGGGAATACGTTCGACGAAATTGCCAGGATGCGGAGGAAAAATTCAGCGTTTTCTCGATTTCGCCGATGGAACCGGCGTTGTCGGGGCCGTGTGTTTTCGATTTGTCAAGTTGCACGAACGCGAGGGAAATTCTGGATACTGTCGCGACACGGTTGGATGGGTACACGTATTGTATCGTGTCGCAGTCGAGTCGAGAAAGCGTAGAAATGGCGTCTTAAGAGGGGCAGCGATGTAGCAGGAAACAAAGAAAGATTAGGGTTTTCCGTGTTGCGGCGGGGGCGTAATCAGCATGCAAGGATTTCTCTTTAGGTGTTATTATTCGCGAGGAATTACATTGATTTACGCTCGTTATTCGTCATCGTCGGCTGCTACTAATACAGTCGGATGTTTTACAATAGGCTAAATGACGCGCTTCATCCAGACACCATTCGATATCGTGTTCGAACGATAATAGGGAACGAATTGGCGCGTGGATCGTTTCATTTGTCGTGAATTATTTCAGAGTATAATTTCATTTTACGCGCGAACCCGTTGCGACACGGTTCGTCTGTGTTTCGCGATAGTATCGTTTCGCCAAAGAATCGAGATTCTTTACGTCATCGTTCAATCCGTTTGACGCGTCAAGTTTGTCGTGCATTTCATAGCGCGAAACGAGAGAAAAATCTTGTCGATCGAATTGAAAAGATATTTTGCAATTTTCTTTTTGCACTTATTTGTATTTCAACGTATTACATGGATAAAATTGGAAAACAGTGTTTGATAATGCTTCTTTGATTTTCTTGAATTTATTTTCATTGCAGCGCGTATAAATCGATCGTAAATCTGATTCCTTTGGCAAATAAAAAAAAATCCATGAAAAATTAAATGAAATTCGGGCGGAAAATTTCTTTAAATTGAATCGATATCCAAGGGGGTTAAATTTTCCCCTCGATGTTTACGTTTCGATATAATTAAATCCGCCCTCGATCGATAGGGAAGATAATGACACTTTTCCAATAGCATCTGGATCAACGATCGAAAAATTGGACGTTCGGGATCGGGACGGATGGTTGGCGGAAGCGAAGTATAATCGGGCTTAAACGCGGATAACTGGCGTGCGAACGCGTTCGAATCAATTGAAACGAAGTCAGCGATACGATTTTATTCGCGGTGGTGAATAAAATAATATTTTGACGGGCAGACTCGCGTAAGCCGAAATAATGAAATCCAGCCAGCATGCTGGAGAAATCGCGTCTGCAAATGAAATGAATTTCCAGCCGGGCGTTCGTGTTTTACGCACGCTGCTCGATTTACAACCGCGCACTCCCGAAAATATCGTCTCGCCCCGCGGCAATGCGATATTCATCATCGTTTTGTTTCTATCGCGCGCAACTCCCTCCTTGAATATCGAATTCTGCCTACACTTGATATTTTCCAGAGTTACCGTACCGCCGTTTTGCCCTCGCATAGAGAATAATACGTTTAATTTGTGGCTATGAATATGTAGCGTTGGGGGCCTTCACGATCATTAAATCGAAATTAACGGCTATAGGCGGTACTAATAAGGGAGTAGCGCGAGCAGTAGAGTATCGGTTTTCTTCAACCAAAGAGTTGCGATTTCCAATCTCGCTTTAAGTTTCCTCGCTTTTTTTTTTTCTTCGATTCTTCACAATTCCGAGAGTTTTCTTTCGAAAAATAGAGGATTACAAGTATCGATACCCTCTAAATACTTTCTTAATTTTTTCTCAATTCTTACAATTGAAAATTCCTTCGAGATATGGCCTTTAACGCGAACAGTTTTAAACTCTCTCCTCGGTTTTTTCCTCGTATTCCTATAATTGATAGCTCTTTCGTAAGACGTAGTCCTCCGGTTTTCGGTCAAAGGGTTGCATAATTCGCAACGAACTCGATCGAATCGCGTTCGAGAAGGGGAGACATAGCGATGTCTGGGGGCATCCATATTCCTTTATGGTTCAGTTGGCGAGTGTCGTTCGCGCTCGGATTCCTTTTTCCTAGGCCATGCATTTGTTGCTCGCGGCGAAACTTTTCTCGTCTTCGAACTGAAAGCGTTTTCTGATAATCCGATACCCGGCAAACGCAATTTTCTTCTCGCCTACGCCCCTCCCCTCCCCTTCTCTCATCCACGTCTGGCCGCTTATATCGCGCGCCTCTCGCGCCCCATCGCCTCGGGCGCATCGCTGTAATTTTCTCTTTTCCCTCCCGCCCTCGTCGTAATTAAAAATTACCCTCGAACCAACCATCCACGCGGGAGGAGAAGGTTCCACGCGGAAACCATCGAATATTTCTCGCGTAATAATCGTTCGACTCGTCTTTATATATATTTCTCCACGTTAAAGTTTTCCGTTGTGTCAAAAGCGATAAGCGTTTTGTGGGAGCACACTCGAACAAACTCGGTATTTTAAACATCGTTTTTATTGACAGAGAGTGGTAATAAGGGTGACTTATCGGCCGACAGAAAGCGTGTTTTTAATGCCATCAACGGAGCTATTACTTCTGGCAGGGCTACTAACGTTGTTATCGTCGTCGCGGCTATTGCTCGAGCCAGCGCTACTATTAGCGCCGCTACTCTTTACGATACCGTTATACCCTGTGCCACCATAATCGTTTACACGCCGCTTCTGCTACCGTGTACCTGCCCCGGTTAAGTAAATGGAAGCGTGTGCGGCAATGTAAATAGTAGTGCGAATGGCAGCAATCGTGTAATCATAACAGGGAGGGAGGGAAGGAGGGAATGCCGGCAGCCAGGTTCACTTAATTACCACCGCTACCGATTAAGCAATTATTCGATTCGAATGTTCGGGAAAGAACACGTGTAATCTTCTCGATGACACGGATCGTAAAGACTTTGTTGATTTTTTAAGGGAGGAATCTTTAAGAATTGCTGTTCAGAATTATTTTTCTTGGATATTCTTAAGAAAAGATAATTGTCTCTTGTATTATCCAAAGCAAACTCTTTTTAGAGTTTTTAACTCTCGAACGGGCTCGTGTCCTAAGAAAAATTCAATGAAGCGGAATAAAAGGAGGAACGATTGCGGTCAAGGGATGGACAACGAAAAGGTAAAGAGGAGGATGGAAAGGATGGAGGGAGAGATGGGAAAGGGATGCTGGCGTGTGTTTTGCGGCCGAATCGATATCACTAAAAGATCCGCAAAGTTGAACCGCGACCCGGATAACTCTGTGGAAGCCTGGAACGAGATTATTTTCTCATTTGCGGCGAAAGGACCAGCTCTTGTAACGATTTTTACCGAGAGAGATTCGACACGGATCGATATCCCGTTATACGCTCCCTCTTCCCTTTTTTCGGGATGCATCTCGTGACAGGATGCCGCTCTAAACTCACTTTTCAACCCGTTCAAAGAAATCCGAAATCTTATCGTTTCGTTTCGTATCGTTGTTCTCTTATCTTTGGAAACGATACTTGTACGATAATATATCATAATCCATATCTCTATACCGTGAAACAGCGATATTCACACATAACATGTTAATTCGCTTTCAACGATCTCTTTTTTTTTTTTTAGAATTTTATCGTGACAAAATATCGTTACAAAATCGAGAAATGTGGTGAACGCGCATTTTTTCCGTAATACGCCATACACGAATCAATATTCGTCCGTCGATTAAATAAATTACAGGGATATATCTTCCCTGCGTTATTCGTTCTATAAACACGTAACGAAATTATATAGAAGTCAACTGTAAATTAAATTAAATTAAATACGATATCGTTCGATGTTCATTGATTCGTACAAGTTAATTTGATATTATTAGCGGGAAATTAATTGGAATTAGTGGAAAATTGAAACGAAAGAGAGAGATTTCCGGCGCGAAAATTGGCGAATACTTTGAACAGATGCGGTTTCTCATGGGTTCCTTCCGCTTCTCGTGGAAGAGAGGGCACGGTCAGCAACGGGCGGAAACGCTTCCTGTCGAGCTGACACGACGGGAAACTTACTCGCCGCTAGCCGGATGTTTACCCGCCGCGAGGGTAAACTGGACGTAAAAGCGATAACGGGCTGCACGTCCACCCGAAATCGGATACATTTTTCGGGTTTCCGTCTAAAAGCTCGATGGTTTCCCTCCATTTGCCGGAGACGTCGTTTCTCCATTTTATTCTTCCATTTTCCAAGAAAGAAAGCACGCTTTCTCGCCAACCGAGTATCGCTCTCGAGAGTATCACTCCCTCTTTTCTCTCGTCGTTGTTAATCGCTCGTCTTCGTGCATTGTTTTCTTCTTTTTTCTTTTTCTTTCTTTTCTTTTCGTACGTCGTCCCACTACATCGAAGATACATCGACTTTCTCCGTCCATCCGTTCGACGCCCTCTTAATGGTAATACGTCAAAGGGAATGTTGGATTAATTGCGTCGTTCTAGCGTCGTTTATTAGAATTCCGCTCGTTAAAGGCTGATATCGTTGCGTAAACTGCAAGTTTATACTCGTGGCCGTTATTGGAATTCAACGTTGTTACAATGGAATAACAGCAGAGTCATTGCAGATAACTGGCGCGTATTAACGTACTTGTATTCCAGGTTGAAAAGAAAAAAAGAAAGAAATAATATTTTCACATACGTGGAACGTTATTACCGTGCGAATCGTTATTATCGATCGGTAACGAAAAAATCCCTTCGATCATCGCTCGACGTATGTCGATCCACATATTTTACGAGTTTAAAATTTTTCAACTCGCTCAGGATCGATCATGGTTGATTATAACCTGCTATGCTAGACGCAGATACATCGGATTATCGATTCGCGACAGTTTTATTAATCCGTTTCGAGGATCGGTTACGTTATCGCTCGCGTAGATTTCGATACCCGATCAGAATCCGTTATTAGAATCGTTAATCATATTAATTGTTTGCAGTAACAGTTGCGTACCGTTCGGAAACAGAAATATGCTCCAATAACTTTGCGCTTTAATTACGGGCCTTGCTTGCAAAGCGGGCACGACGCAATACCACGTACCTCTCGCATAATTACACGTACGCGTTTAATTAAATCACCTCGTCAAGAGTCGCCGATTGCTGGCCCCGAGCTAGTCCTCGCCCCGTCTAACGCTTCGGATCAATTAGGTATAATACATATATACGTACATCGACGAGAATTTCGAATCGGTTCCGTCTGTGTTATTCAGGAATTACAGGAACAACGCGATTGCCAGTTTGCCGTCATATCGGTCGTGTAATTGCGAGAGGTCACGTTCCGTTAGGAACACGCTTTCCTTTACGGCGTCCAAGGTATCGTCGAGGTAATGCATTTTCTCTCTGCAATTTCACACTACGTTTATTGTTATTTTTTTCTTTCTTTCTTTCTTTCTTTCTTTGTTTCTTTCTTTCTTTCTTTTTTTTCTCAGTAAACGTCGCACATATATTATATGCCGATTTTATAGTCGTTTCAACCGAACTGTTATTTTTCGCGTATTATAAACCGAAATCGTTCGCAATCGTTTTAACCGCGCTTTTTTTTGTCCGGTGAATTGGCCTTTTCTACCGTTTTTGCTTTTGTACGAGATTCGTATGCTTTTTTGTTATTCCGTCCGTCAATTTTTTTTTTCATTGTCTCTGAATTTTATTGCTTTTTTTTTGTCATGCCCTTTTGTTGTTTGGTTTTTTATTTTTCCATTTCTCCCCGAGTGGAATAGGAATTATTAAAGTTCTCTGTTCGACGTGAACATGTGCGTTAAACATAACTGTGGGCCGGCTAATTTCTCGTGCACGGATGAATCTACGATTAAAGGTCTTCTTTTTTACTTGTACGAAGTATATAGATGTAAATACGAGTATAATAGTTGAAGCTAATCAAACGTAAATTCTCACGTTTCTTCATCGTCTCGACGATTTCGTGGAACGAGCGAATTCTCGTTCAGATATCGGGTCGATGTTAAAATAAATTCGCTCGAGTGATTTCACATCGTCCGCGACGAGGATGCATAAACGTTAAGAACATGGATTTTTCATTCCAGTTAAAATGGACATGTGTCGTTAACGACGTCCATTTCAAATGGAAAAACTAGATATTTGACCACATTTACACGTAAAATTTTATAACACGGTTTTATTTAAATTTCAACCCGTGATTAAAATTTCGACGGATGGTCTTATCGGTTACCGACTTATTCTACTGGCGCCACTAGAAAGAATTCATTCTCTCTTTATCGTTTTATTCGAAATTTCCAACAATTTTTTAATTCCTCTCGCGATTTTAGATCGTGTATTAATTTAAAACGCATTGCGCGAATTTTTGTTCAATTTTTTTCGTATATATATATATTTTTTTTGTATATTTTTGGATGCGTAGAATCCAAACGCAGAAGAATTTTTCGAATCTACATTCTATCGAACTCGAGTTTTGCAATTCTATATATTTCCTAATTTTTAATATTACGCGTTTTTTGCAACGAAAATTTTCAAAAGATTTTCCTCAAGAATTTCGCTCTTTTTTCCCATAAATCCCCGGTAGCGCGCTACAACTTTATTTCGAACGAGATGGTTGGTTTCCGTATTCCACGCGAGTTTTCGCGAAACGTTCGAAGGGAGAAAAACACTTTGAATAACGATTGTTACGAAGATGTTTCTCCGGTCGGGAGATGCACGCATGCATCGCATCGTAAGATTGAAAATCGTTCGTTTTCTTCCGACCAGAGATTCGCCGAGCTTAACGAGAACCTTGCCAACCAGTAGCTGTCCCTACGTGGCTAGAATCTCGACGCTTTTTCCGATTCTCTTTCCCGATATCGACATATTTTCATCTCTCTCTCTCTCTCGAGAAAACTGTCACCTGATCGCTGCCTGCCAAACAAACTTATACTTAAACTTGGCAACCTATAATTTTCTCCTAACCAATCAAGAATCACATCGTAAGCGAAATTTAGATCCAATTTCCGCCATCATACGCAACACTTGAACAAAGAAGAAAACACTCGACTCTCTCTCTCTCTCTCGTCTCTTTCTCTTCCTTTCTCTTCCTTTCCCAAAGCACAGTGGAAAAAGCGAGGAAAAAGATATAGAAAAAGAATCGAATGCGTTCTCGAGGCGTGCGTGGCGTATTCCGAATTCCGACTGGCAGCTAATTAACACCGCTTCGAGGCATTCGCGTGGACAGTTGGCACGGCCGAGATATCGGAATGCAATATTCATAGCTCGTGTATGCGCGCGCGCACCCACACATACACACACATACTCTCCTTCGATACACACGAGACTGCCACATCGAAACTGCCAGCTATATCGCGGAAATCGATCTCCCCAGTCGCCTGCAATTTCATCCGTCGCGACTTCTCTCTTAATGCTCCCTCCCTCTCTTCCTCTTACATCCTCGATCAGCGTCGTCTCCGTCGAGCAACGCTCAAACTCCACCACCTCGTGCACGATCGTTATCGCCATCTCCCCGGTTCTCAATCTGTCGACGCGTGTTCTCTCATGGGAGGAATGCAGGGCTCGTCACCTATTCTCCGCGAGCGTAAATGCGGCGAATTATCGGCGCAACCGAAAATCGAGTTTTCCTCCACCGATATAGTCCAACTTCTCCTGCTCCTCTTTTCGTTTCTCCGTGGGTATTTTTCTGATTTTTCCTCCCCCCTCCTCCTCTGGATTTCGGTTCGTTACGCCGCGAGAGGAGACGATGACGAGGTGAGGAGGAGGCGCGCGACAGAGGCGAGACGGTTAAATCGATTTCCACGGAGGGGACGAGGAGAGGAGGGAGGTGGTGGATTCGATTCGAGAGGAATCGGTTTTCCCCGAGGCGATCCTTTTTCTCGGCGCGGCTCGTTCGCCGCGACTGGTAAAGCGAAATTGGAAGGAGACAAAGCGACTGGGAGGACTTTTGGAAGAAGACACGATTGGGCGTGCATTTTCTTGCACCCGTCTTGTAACGGGGGAACGAATTTTCCGGGACTGCGAACAGGGCGAGAGGCGCGATTACGTGGAAGGAATTCGATGGAGGACTTGGAGGAATGTTCTTCATTTAAAGGATGGGGATAAATAGGTGGTAGTCTCGGTGATTTTTCAGCGGTGGCCTCCCCAATTCGTGTAAACGTGTCCGTTTCGAACGCGAGGAAACTCCCTCTTTCTTCTCCTTCTCTCGTACATCGGTGTTTCTCCTCTGGAAGGGGGGAAAGGAAACTTGCTCCTTTTTTTTCTTGTTTTTTTTTTTTTTTATTTGCTAATCGAAACAAACGTTTAGACAGGAGTTTGCTCTCCTCTTTTCGCGTTCCTTTTTTTTCTTTTATTAGTTAAGAACTCTCTTGATTTCGCCTGTCTACAATCTTTTTGCCATTTCAACGTGAAACTGTGCGAAACTGCGTTTTTATCGTTACGACGTCTTTTCCCGACGGGTTGAGAGAGTGTCGCTTTAAGGACACCAATCTAAAAGTCGTAAAAGTTCGCGGTTTCCCTTTCTCCTTGCACAGATTCTTTTCCCCCTTCGTTTGCATACGCTCGATACGAATAAGATACTTATCTGATATCTATATTTTCAATCGTGTTTCAATCATACTTCTTTTGCAAACATCTCTACGAGAAACGATTGTTTTAATTATTTTAAAGATATCTCCTCGAAAGATTCAGATCTGGACGAGACACGAAAGATTAATAAACAAGGAACGAGTAGTAAAAAACGAAACGGAGGAAGGAAAATAAAGTATGGGGTTTAAAATCTGCCATAATAATTATCGCGGTGGTTTCTTGGTGGCGCGCGGTAGCGGTGGGTGCAACAGGTGGCCGTGAACGAACAAATCGTTCAGGATAACGACGAATCCGAATCGAAGTTCGGTGATTACCGTCCCAATGGAAATTCGATTTCGGGGTGACCGTCGAATGGCCAAAAGGCGAGTTCGGTCCACGTTTATTCCCCTCTCTCTCTCTCTCTCTCCCTCTTCTACTTTTTCCTTTTGCTTTCCCCGTCTCTGTTGCATCGACCCGCATCGAGGACCGATGAAAAAGGAGGGAGAAGGGGTGGGAAGAGAAACCGGGTCATGGATACGTTCGATGCTTTCCCTGTCCAGGGATTCGCATATTTTCCTTGGCTCGTGAAACATCGACACTGGGGGCCACGGTTAACGTGGTGTGCGCTCGTATATTCCAAATATACGCCGCAGAGAAATTCTGCTACGAGTGAATGGTGGTACGCACGCGTTATCTTCGGAAACCGATGATAGCTCGGCTCGCTTCGATTCGTTTGCTTTTCTTTTTCCTCTCCTTCTCTTTTCATTTATCTGGAAACGGGATTAGAAGACCGATTTCCACCAATATTCTCGAAATATACGCATATATGCACGTGTATGTATTCTATTCTATGCGCGACAAAGAACGATTGCATTTGTTTTAATCGCGGAAACCCGATGTTAAATATTTCGCTACAAATGATTCCGCTATCAATATTTAACGCGCATCGAAATATCGAATAATATTAGTTAACTCCTATTTCAATCGTTTCGATCGATTGACCGTAAAGCGCACCGATAATACCTTGCACAATGTCCGCGCGTGTATTTTTTTTAATTCGCGTCTCTTTCCATCGATCGTGCGCGGGAAAATGAATATTTGTTCAAGTGAGCTCTCGTCGATTTGCAGCGAAAACAACGTGTATTTCTTTCTTTCTTTCTTTTTTTTAACCAATAATTAATCGACACGATCGATATACCGATAATCGAACGAGAAAGAGAGAGAGAGAGAGAAAAGAAGAGAGTTAGACACCGCGATTAACTTCTATCATGGACGCTCGTCGCAGCCATTGAAACGGTCCCTTAATCGATACGCATCCCCTCGAGCTGATCGACGCGTCTGTCTCTCCAGATTACGATGCCGGTTGCCGCGAGATTATCGGTTAGGAACAATGTAAATTGGCCCCGCTCTTGGATACGCATCCCTGATTAATAGGAAACGGTTACGTGTCGCACACCCGGCATCGTTATCGGCCAAATTGCCAACCGCCGCGATTATTCCTATAAATTGTTCGTTAATTATTTACCGGGTAGATAGGATCCTCCAGGTATCCGGCAATTCTCCCTTCCCTCCCAAAATTTCCAATATTATCGAACGATACAGTCGATTAAATATTAAATTCGTTTCGCGAACGATTCCACGGCGATTCGATACCCGATAGGCGGCAACCCTATTTAATTAGAATGATGTCTGGATTGGAAGGGGATCGAAAGAGGAACAACCAATCGGATCTCGAGAGATCTTTGCGTTGGATTTAACCCGATTT
>NW_006263698.1:368926-372530 GCF_000469605.1 Apis dorsata | reverse complement strand
CCCTCTCTCTCTCTCTCTTTTTCTCTCTCTTTTTCTCTCTCTTTCTCGGTTCTTCGTCGCTCGTTGGTCGTGGTGTCACGTATACACGCGTGTGTGTGCGCGTCTCCTTTCTGTTTGATCCGAGGGAGGGATGAACAGAGATGGTTGCCCGTCAAAGTGGCCCGTGTCTCTCGCCTCGTTTTCAAAGCCCTCGAACCGGAACTCGTACGGAACGCCACGATAATGCTAACTACTCGTTAATAACCAGGTTTCTCGTGCATCAGTCTTTCGAGATTTAAATCGCTTTCTGCTTTAATTGGCCCGCGCTGCTTCGCTTCCTTCCTCCTCTCTCCCTCCAACCACCCTCGCGCTTTTCCCGCGACACATTGTGCACGCTCGTTGAATCCGACTCTCCTCCCTACTGCGCTTCCCCGCCGCTTTTTGCTCCCGTCTTTTCTTCTCTTTCACTTTCTTCTCCCTCCCCTTTCCATCCGTTTCCCGTCCCCTTCCCCCCCCGCTTCCTTCGCTTTCTTCGTTCCCCTTTTTCATTCGCGTTTGCTCGTCCGTGCTCTCACTGTACGTGCTCGCTCGCCCTTTGACCCCGCTGTTTTCCACCCCCTCGCAACGCGTCGCGAGATTATTTTCGAGGAAAAGGCGAGATACGATTGACTCTTCCGCTCAACTCTCGACTTCAATACCGATTTTTTCCCCTTTTCTTTCTTTCTCCTTTCGCTCGAATCACTTTTTCACCGGGTCACCGAGAATCGTCCCTGACATCGAATCGCTTTCATCCGTTTTTTTCTTGATCCCCCTTCCCCCCCATCGTTAATAATGTCACTGGTTAAGCCACTTTGTGTTCCACAAGTTCCATCTTAAGGAGAAATGTTTGTAAGAGGACAGCTTTGGATTATCGGCATAAAGAAAAGTTGACGATGTTGAATATTCTTCCGAGATATCGTAAAGAGAATAAATAAGAGAGAGGAGCAGGACTCTTTACGAGAGTCTTACGAGCGAAAGCGGGAAGGACGCAAAAGAATGCGGTTAAATTTACCGGTAACTAATCTGCTGGAGAGATAAGAGAAACGACCAAAGAAGAGAATTTGAAACCAAGGGTTCATAACTTATGAATAAGCAAAGCCATTTACCCGTCTTTCTTCGCCACTAATAACGTTATCGATCTTGCACGTGTTTTTCTTCCCTTTTAATTTTTCATTTACTTTAGGCTACGATCTCGTCAATCGAGCTCGTTATCCAATTATCTCATCCTCATAATCAGCGGTGGAGAAATAAAAAAAAAAAAAAAAAAGACGGAAAAGAAAGCGGACTACTTACTTTTTTGTTTTTTTTCCTCTTTTTTTTTGGTTCTTTATATCGTATCGGATCATTCGATGGGAAAAACGCTTCGCGAGAAGACGAGATCGAAGGAGATTTATAGACACGCTTGAAACGACAACTGGAACGAGAATTGACGGATTAATGGCGGACACTGGGAACGTTGGATAAACATGCCGCCGCGCGAATTATATTCCCTCTGTTGCGTCGTTTCTATCGACGAGCATCGATCTAGACATTTTCCGCTGTCAAGATCTTTTTCTTGCAGTCTTTTTTTTCGTCTTCGATGGTATCTCCGTTCGAAATTTCTTAAAGTAGAGTTGAACGCTGGTTCAGCAATGGTACAGCAATTGTAGGCAGAAGGCAATAAAAAATAAAACTGCGAAATAAATAGAGTAAGAAGATTGAAACTAGTTTTGCCTGTGTGAACAGAGTAATGTTATAAGGTTTATTAAGATTCAACGATTGTTTATAAATAAACGAAACTACGTTTTTTTTAAAAACAATGGAGGATTAGAATGATTTTAGGAGGCTAGTGTTCTTCGATAATTTGTCTTGGATAAAATAACAGGCAATCGTGACAAGAAGCAATATATTAAGCCAAACAAGTCGAAACTTTCAAAATTTTTTACGATTCTCAGGTTTCGAATCAAATTCGAAGCGATTCGAGTTTTCAGCCATTTTGGAGATTCGTTAGAGAAGTAATTAATTAGAGTTTCCGATTGGCAAAAATTGGTTTTCGCGATCGGAAGATCTGGCGTTCGATCTTCGTCGCGCTGACGGATTTCATTCCCATTCAACCGTCTGTTTTTCAGAGTTACGGTTCAATAATGTTAATGGATTTGTTGGATCCGTCGAATTCCCGCCACTCCCTCGCCTGTCCAGCCCGCTCTGAAAACGAGCACCGGCCGAATCAACGGAATAAATCGGACTCGAGCCTGGCCAACCTCGTCCAATGACTAAACATTCGTCGAGTTTCCAATTTTCCGACGGCGTACCGCCTCGGTGTTTGCCTCGATCGATCATCGGATGTCTGGTCGTTCTTACGTCTCGCGGGTATTGGAAACGTTCGAAAGAGAATGGAACAAGTATATAATTTTCGATTATCGTTTAAAAAATTTCCGACGAAAATGAAATAGAAAGAAAAAAAAAAAAAATACAACGCAGGTGAAATTTCCGCAAAGGATCATCCTTCGATTCTTCGCTAACCGGAAGACCGGCGTTTTATTATATTCAGAGTGTAAAACCGATATCATTTTTATATACGAAGCGATATATGAAGCGATTGAAAACGAGATCCAATTACAGACGTATAGACAGGGAGAGGAAGATCGATACTACGTGGAAAGCTATTCACGAGCCGATAAACTCGAATTAAAACGAGTATCCACGAGGTTGGGAATGATATCGAAAGGAGGTAAAGCACGCCAGCCTGATCCGGCAACAATCGAATACTGGTTTAGAAGCCTTTAATTTCGCCGAGATAAATGGTCATCGAGGAGGTGCACGCGTATCCATGATTATCTCGAGCGGCACTGAAGCAATTTCGCCCCGTAATGCCCAGGAATCTAATTCCCTCCTGAAGATCTCTTTCCAGAAAATTCCTCCTTTCACGGCAATTTCTTAATCTTCTCGCGCCATATTTCCCTGCCTTCATTTTTCTTGTTTCGATTCCCTCCCAACGAAATCCATCCATTTTTCTGTTTCCTTTTCTTTCTTCTTTCTTTTCACAGACACGCAGAATTCTACGTACTTCAACCGAGTGGTCGAGGTTATTAGACCGACACTCGGTGGACGCATTGTTGTCCCTCGCGACACCTTTCATTTAGTCACGATCCCCGCTGGCAATGGTATATTTCTCTCTCTCTCTTCTTCTCTCAATTATGAATTATTCCGCGGTTGCTTTCATCGCTCGATTACTCTTAAAACCAGTCGTCGTTCCTTCGTAGGACGGTTCCACGCTTCTCGAAGCGAAACGAGACAAGGAAAGGGAGAAACAAAGAGAGAGACAAAGGAGATAACAAGGAATCAAGGATTTGTGCGACGGAGTAAAAGCGGCTCCATGGCGAATATAAGGCGAGAGAGTTGGTTGTCTTTCGAGGATGGCGATATTCGTTTCAAAGGGGAATTGTTATCGGTGGGCGATTGATGTTTCACGGTGGGATAAAGCGAGAAGACACATCCCGATCTGTTTCATGCCCCGCTTGCATCGAATGGCTCTTTGCCAGGAAATTGGATCATCACGAAGTTGATCAAAGAGCCTCTCGTTTTTCGCCTCCACTCATTTGCAGCG
>NW_006263698.1:361884-368709 GCF_000469605.1 Apis dorsata | reverse complement strand
AAGGCCACTTATCTGGGGGGGGGGACGATTTCGATTTAGAACTCCGTCCCACTGATCGCGCCCTCATCGTTTCTTCCTTTCCCCCTTCCCTTCCCTTTCCTTTCTTTCTCCAAAAGTATATTTATAGTTTCGAACGATAATGGTTTAGATATCGAACGACGAGCTTATTAAAGCGAAGCGAGTATTTCACTCGCGGCAACGAGGAGGCAAGCGGATCGTGTTGAAGAAAAGCAAAGAAGGGGTCGAGAAATCGTAGAGTGGAAACTGGGGCAGGACGGGAGAGGGGAGTGAAAATAACGCGGTTAATGCTTCTTCTTTTTTTTAAACGGATAATTATTCCCATCTCCCTACGGATAATCTTCGATCTTTCGAAACTTGGCGAATCATTTCTCATTCCTCGTACGTTCCATTCGAAAGGAATGGAAAATGCTTTCGAATATCATGCAATCGGGATGCATCCGGAAAATTGGAGCATGCAGACCGACCTATCGTATAAGGATTGATTTGACCAACGAGGGAGGAATTGAAGGAACGAGCTTATCGATCCTGCGAGGACATGCTTTCCTTTCGAAACGGGATGAGGAGATGGGCTCGTGCCTCTCGATCCGTGCCGTCTCCATGTTTCCCTGAGGCGCATTATTCACCGGGTTTATCAATCTTTCATTCCGGGCGGGCGGAAGAGGATCGAGGACGGGGCTGACCCCCGGGGTTGAGAAACGAGCGGCGGGGGTCGCGGTCTAATCTCGAGGCAGAAGGTGGCCCCGTGTATCCGCGACGATCTGCCCCCAGCGTCGTTGAGAATCGCAGACTCGTCGCGGGCTCGGCCGTGTCGCGGCTCGCTAAGCGATTATTTTATCTCGATCCGGCGATCTGCCAAACCCCGTACGAGCCTTACACCCCTCCCCCCATCGTCCAAGCGCCTTTGTTCCTGCCTTTCGTCCCCTTATCGGAAAGGTTATCTCGCTGCCCGCGCGATTCCATCCCTCGCCCTCGTTCGCGAAACCTCGTCGCGATCGGGCCGTGAAATAGATAGATAGATAGATAGATAGGTAGATAAATAGGTCGGTGGATCGGGTACAAGTGACTCGAGAAAGTTTTAACCTATCCTCGGATTCGAGGCAAGAGATTCGATAATGGGGCATATTTCGTGGCTAAGCGTAATAAAATTGGAATAATAGGATGGAGGGGCACAGTTGTTGAGCAATGATTTCGTTTCTCGATTTCTTTTTCCCTCGTGAAAACTTTCCTCGTTTCGTACTTCCATCTCGTTATCGCGGTTATCGAAGCGTCGTCGAGTGGTGGGGCCAACCTTGGAAACACGAGTCTAGCTCTGTCGGATACCCGAGGCCGGAAAAGAGGGAGGGTTTTTTTTAATATCAATTTCCATATCGTAGAAAAATGATTTCACGGACGGTCCACGCTCGCCCGAATTGCGAAACTCGTTTAAGTCGCGTAATTAAGGAACACGGGCGCTTCTTCTTCTTCTTCTTCTCCGGCATAACTTTTTTTAACTCGAGAACCAACGTTGGTTACTGGCTCTCCATATTACTGGCTCGAGATTACCGCGTGCATGGCTCCGCAAACGCGGTAAACTAATTAACCCGCGTGGAAAATATTATTCGTTGGCGGGGAAATTGCGAATAGGAGGACGCGCGTGGCCGACTGGAAACGGAGAGAGAGAGATTGGACCGGGAGTGGGGCGATGTCGGATGAAATTATTCATCTCGAGGAGGCGATAAGGGAGCGAATCCGCTTCGGGGACGCGAGAACCACCTAAGGTATTCTGGGAAAATTGCTTCGAACGATGTTTTCCGGTAGCGTCGAAGCGTCGTCCCGGAACTTCCGGTCGGAAAGCTGGAAAACTTGGAGATGGAATTCACGGGATAGCGGGCGAAGCTTGGCAACTTTCGAGATTTCGAGCGGAACGCTCGGCTTAGGAGAAGTTGGACGTGGCGTTGACAAGTCTGTCCATGAGGCTACTACCTTCGCGACATCGCAAGTGCGCGAAGGAGGAAGAGGCGTGCATATCTCTTCGAGAGACCATCGAGCGTCTGTCCTCTGACAGATTGGTAACCTGCTTCGTGAAACTAATTTTTTTCAAACTTTTCTCCAGATTGTCGATTTTAATCGAATCTCTCTTGTTGCTCGATGGACCGCAATAATTATCGATATCGATATCTCAATATATATATTTAAGTCTATTTACGCACGGGATAAATTATTCCAATATCTCGTTTTCGAGGTAAGAAAATAAAATATTTCTGGCGATATTTTTTTCGCGAAACAGTGCGATTTATCCATTTTTTCTTATAATATCGAAACATATTCGAGACGTTTAACGATGTTTCTTCTTTCGAGTTGCTCGATTCCATTCGATTTAGCTGCATGCTCGTAGAGATTTACCAGTTATTGCGTCTTCCCGCAATTCTTCCGCTTCCGTTTTATCCTTCCATACCTGGTTATCTATCTCGCCGGGCTACCTCCAACACTTCCGCCATTGTTCCCTATTGTGGCAAGCGCAGAATGTATAGGGAAGCGCGGAAAACGAATTCCTGCCATTGTAGGATACACGGGTAATAATTCGAACACGAAGAGGAGTTGCGCCCGATCGTTCTTGGAGAAATCGAATTTCTCGATCCACCGTGATTCCGTTGGATGAATTACTTTCCCGTGTTTCAATTATCACCGATGATGGACGGACACTCCTTAGGAAAATTGGAATTATCAAAAAATGATAAAATTCTCGAATTCAATGGATTCAGGATCTACGATCGAAAGTTCATTCTTATCGAACCGAGAAATTATCAGATTTCGATTTTTCGAACTCGAAAACCAAGTCTCATACTTGGAGAAAATTCTATCCCTTCCTCCGAACTTAATCGATAAAATTAAATAATTTACGAGGAAAATGGCGGCCCACTAGACGATGTATCGAGCCGCAGAACAAGAGCAGGGCAGTATTATTCCCTCCTAAGATCTTATATTTCTCGACGCAAAGTTTCAACTGCGAACAGCTTGATTCCGCGGCTTATCCATGAAAACGTTTGATCCTCCGCCTCACGCCCGCTCCTTCATCCCTTAATCCGTCGGGTTAAGCTCCCTGCGGTGGCGACAAAACGACGAAAAGGATCGCTCTCTCTCTCTCTCTCTCTTTCCCGCCACCATCGCTTTAATCGGTTTCGCTTTGTGTACGCGAATTCGTCGTTCCTACCCCTTCAATGGTTCGCGATTAAAAACTCATAGGAGATTAACGGAATAGGAGTTTGGACGGCGAGAAACGAAGGGATTTTTTTCGATGGAATTGGTCCATAGGAATTCCGCCACCAAAGTAAATCCCCCAGGCTTGTAAAGTCATCCTTGTTCCAACTTTGTTTGTCCTCCCTTTTTTTTTTGGCGTCGTTTGTCTCCCCGTGACCCGAATTGCCAAGACCTGTACGCTCCCTATTCCCACTTAAATTTCTCGTTTGTTTTCGACCACCAACCCGGAGGGAACGAGGATGGTGCACGATGGTGTGTTGGAGTGATTCGAGCGAGAAGAAGATTCGTAGATTTCTTTCTCCAACTGTGGAATCATAATCGAAAGAATGAAATATATATTATTACGTATACGTGAATATTGAACGTGAATACGAGTATAATCTTTTCATTTGATCTTCGATACTTGAAAATAACATTCTGCGTCGAAACGTTTAATAGATTACGCTCTTATGCTTGGAAAAAGTACAAAACACCATCGCATTATCGTGAAAATTGGCAAAGCGGTTAACGTTGCAAAGGTGGGTCTCGCGAATAAAAAATCGCGAGACAAGCGACAAAGGGTGTCTGTGGACAGACTGGTCGCTTTGTAACGACGTAAAACGTTAATTAATACGGTAATTAATTTTGTGGCTTTTCGACCGAACATCCTTTACAGTCTCTCTCTTCCTCCCTCTCTTTCGAAATCGTCAATCAATCCTTTGGCAAGGGATGGATGAAATTCACCGCGATTGAGAGATGTTTAAAAGAGAAAGGAGAGAAATTAGAGAGTGGAGGGGAGCTGGATCCAGACCGCTTAAGCGGATAAGGAACTCGCGTCACGAAGTTGGAGGCAGGAGTCGGTGGAATCAATTTCCAGAATTGAAGCGTTCGTAAACGTGCTCGATGCCTTTCTCTCTATCCTATGGATGGGCTCTTTAGCGGCGTGTTTCCGTCTCCGTCCAAAGCCGACTCGAAGCGGCGGTTTTCAGTCCGCTGTGGAATTAATGCCGAGAAACCGAGGCTATTCCAGGATGATTTAACCCGACAAGACCGGGAGGACGAACAGGAGAGAGAGAGAGAAAGAGAGTGAGAGAGTGAGAGAGAAAGGGAAGCCAAGCGTTACGCTACAATCTTCGTTTCTGGATGAGAACACCAATTCGAATTCGATTCCCGGTATCCCGGGTCCACGCACGTAAATCCGCGTTCGCGTGTTACGTCGCCCTGGGTTAACGTAATCGGGGCACCGACTGGAAAATTAGCCGACAGGGCTGAAAGCTCACGCGCCTCCGAGACACTCTCTGCCCGCCGTCACCCATCTACCCGATTTTTCCTTCACGCGCCATTCGCTCCCCGATCTTTTTATTCCCTTCGTTAACGTTATTGCGAGGAATTTGATAAAATAAATCCCTTAAAAAAGAAAAACTAATACATCGAGACATCAAACGAGAGCAATGTCTACCTTTTTACACAATTCGAAATCGTTAATACGAATTGAGTTAGGTAGGAAAGTTTAGATAGGAAGCGTTTGTGATAATATTTGCGAATATTTCCTTTGTTTTACAACGTTCTCTTTGCGACGAGATAAAAAAAAAAAAAAAAAGAAAGAATGTAAAAAAAGAAGAAAACAAACAAGAAAAATGTATCGGAACGAGACAGGGATTGGAACAAGCGGATTGATCTTACAGATTGGTGTGCAGATGGCATTTCATCAGCGCGCGAGCCACCGCATCAGCCCCTTAATCGGATTAAACGCAATTGCAACGTGGCCGTTATTATCCGGTCGCGTTCCCGTTATTGTCGCGAGCGTGCCGTGGATGCGGCGAGATTTATCGCGCCGATCGATTTCGTCGTTTCGCTAGCAGTTGTAAACAAGAACGCTAGTTTAATTAGTTAGCTCGGCGCGCGGCGTCCCGGCTAATTAAAGCTCGCATTGCGCGATATTTCCACCCGTTACCGCGGTATAAAATCGATGAATAATATCTATAAATAAAAGGAACCGATTTCTATCTTCTCCGGTTTTCCGTTTAGATTACGAGTCGCTCGCCACTTGTATTATTGTTTTAAGATTGTGACGCAACTAGAACATAGTATTTTTCACGCTTTCGTACGTTGCTTTATTCTTTTTTAAAAGGGATAGGATTGCGATGATATATCTTGTCTTTTTATACGTTTCAAAACTGAGCATGCGTCGAATAATCTGAGTAATCTGTTTGTCTCTCTAAACTCTTTGCGCGTTCAAAAAAAAGGAAAGTGTTCGCGTTTTTAAGAGCTTTTGTCCGCAACACGAGAAGATTCGTGACACGGTTATTATCGAGCCTTGGAAATGAAATTTGTTTAATACACGCGTTGATTAAAATTATTCGAATCTGAAGTGGATAGAAACTCAAAAAAGAGAAAAGAAAATAGCTAAGCTCGTCGATCAGCTCTATAAATCACTTTTAAGCACTTCCCTTGCAATGAATCGATCGAAATCTCGAGCGAAAGATCTTTGAAACGCAGATAAAAATTTCGATACTCGGTAATCAAAAATTACGACGCATGGCGAACGACACTGATCACGCGTTCCCCGACGCTAACCGATGCTTTCTATGAATTTTGGATAGAGCGAAGAAAACGATGGATCGTGTCATACCGGGCTCATATCAGCCCGGTTGAATTATGAATTTCGAAGAGAGTTAAGATGGACGAATATCTTCCCGACAAGTTCGACAGACTTTGTACGGATGGCGAAGGGAGAAAGGGAGGAGGGCGAGGCACGGTCGATCGGGTTCATAAATATCGATGGAAGTCCCGGGATATTCCTGGAGGATTTGCAATCCCTCGTCTATCCGGAAGCTCGGTCACCTTCTGCAATATAAACGTTCCACGGGATCCGAAAGAAGCCTGCCGACTGACAATGAGAAACACGAGAGCGGAGGATCGATTTCTTTTTTTCCTTTTTTGGGATAAGAACGCTCTCGAGTTCCGTAGATGATGCACATGCAATGATCATTTCGGAATAATTCAAATTGTTTCGATTATTGGAGCGGGAATCGATCGAAGAAACGTTTATTTTCATTCACAGTTTTACGTTATCTTGTCACGTGATCGCCATGAATCTCGACGAGATATTCGAAGCAAAGGAAAAATGGAGGGGAAAGTTAGGGAAAATGGAGAGGAGAGGAATTGAAACGGTTGCTCTCCATACTTGTATCGACTTAAAAGAATCTATTTATATATCTGTTCTTTCCAAGATCTCTTCTTCCCGAGGAAATAAAGAAAATCGAAAGATCTCGGATCGAATCTCGTCTCGCTTCCTCGTTACGAGGAGATTTATCTGAACCTTTGGCATAACCTTTGCGCAGGAAAGAATTTCGTTTCCAAAAAACTGATCTCCTCTTCGAAGAAAGCTCAAGAGGGAGGAAGATTCTTCTCTCGTTTGCCAGTCAGTCAGTCAGTCAGTCAGTCAGTTTTTCGACGAGGAAAATGGTGACGCGACGTGGACATCGTTGGTGGTGGCGAGGAAATGGGGTGTCAGAGATTGGTTCGCGTCAGTTCGTGGCTCAGCGACGAGGCACGAGTCGCATCTGTCTTCTCTCGCCTCTATCA
>NW_006263698.1:359083-361692 GCF_000469605.1 Apis dorsata | reverse complement strand
GGGATGAGAGAGGCGGTGGTGTGGCAGGGCCAGGTTCGAACTGGCGTGATGGATACGCGAGCTCGGGGTGGAGGCAGCCTTTCGCATATCAACTACACGCGAGATGGCTCCAGTCCTCGTGCCATCCTTCCACACGTTCCTCCACTTGCGGCTTGCCATCTCGAGCGTATCGAGCCTCGCCGACCATCTTCTTTCCCCTTTTCCATCCCTCGAGACGTATCCGTTTCGTTTCTACCTCTTGCCCGATCCCTCTGGTCGTCTCTCCTCTTCGTCTTTTTCCCTCCTTTCTCCTCGCTATTATTCTTCGTTCGCTCGGTATCCGCTAGCTTCTTCGCTTTGTTTCTTTGTTCGATTCGCCGCATCCTCGCCCTTTCTCCCTACCCCTTTCAGCCTGACTCCTTCACCAAAGACCTTCTTCGAATCTTCTTCCGCTATTCTTTTTCCTTCTCTTCTTTTTCCAACCCACTCGTCGTCCCTTTGCATCTCGCATTCGCCTTTTTTGATCGCGTATTTCGTATGAAATCGCGACGCGAGCTTTTCACTTTCTGCCCGAGATCCCTTTGTTCCCGTTTCTCTCGCCGTCCTCCTCCAGGGATTTGCATAGTTTCCCTCGAACACTGGTCTCATTTCATCTATCGCGCGACTCTTACGAAAGTCTTTCGATCGTTTTGTCGATACGTTCGATAATTCGTCGGAAGAGGATCCGCCCTGCAAGTTGAACGCTCGGTCGAGTTCTTTTTCTTCTTTTTTTCTCGCATCCCCCGACTTCTTCCCTTTTACATCCGCGATATCGATCTTTGGAACCAAGTATTCGAACCGTATTCGAGCGTTCGTGTTTTGTCACGCTTCTTGCATCATCGTTCGAAGTATCGTAACCGCAACCGTTGGTTGTCACGTTTCCCAGGCAGCAACAATTTCATCAGCCACCTTCTTGTCACGGATATGTGTACGACACATATCGACACGGAAAAGAAACGGATCTCTCTCGAGCGTGTGATCATTGAAGGAGGACGATGTTTCCTCGAATTCAATCGGTGTAAATACGAGTGGCATTGTCTTTCGAATAGAGCGTTTAACAAATCTGTGGAACGGCACGAAACGAAGAGGAAAGGGGTTTTATATTCCTCGAGCTTAGCTGGGCAATATCCTGGCCGCGTCGAGACAAGAGCGGAATCTCCGTTGCTCNCCTCGCGAGGAATCCTCGTCGAGACGGGAAGGGTGGGCGCATCGACAGGGGTAAAGGGCGTGTCTGGGTGTATACAGAAACGAGAAAAGAGGCTGGAAAGGGTCGCGCGACGGGGTTGAAAATCACTTGGCCGATGCTCGAGTGCGCGCTGCGGAACAACCCTCTCGATGACGATGAATCAAAGCAGTGCTGGCAGACAATAGAGGAAAAGGTGGAGAGGAGAGGAGAGGAGAGGAGAAGAGAGAGGGCCAGACGGCAACGGACACCGGGTACGGAGGTAGGGTGGGTTTCGAGGGTTCGCAGAAAGCGGAGGCACGATGGCAGCGGAGGAAGAACTCCTGGAAGAATCGGCTAGAGTGTCATACATCGTGGTATGAGCATTGTTCGACGCAGCACCGAACGGTTTTCTATGGGCAAAGGTCTCACCCCCATCACCCCTCGAGCACCCTCGAAACAGACGCGGAAAGACAAAGGGGATTATGATTAGTCACGCCAGCGATTTCCAGTTTTTTTTTTTCTTTACGGTTTTCACACGGAATTACTATTTTGTCGTTTTGCGAATCTCTTGAGAAAAAATTATTCGAAAAATATATATATATATATATATATCTACGAGCAATATTTCACGTAACGAAATTTCAATAAATTAAAGCGCGAGAGACGAAGAGAAAAATTAAAGCGGATGAAGAAGGAGCATTCCGTGCTTTTCAATGTAGACTGAATTAAGATTAAGGTGCATTTCGTGCAGCGTGAAATTCTAATAAAAAGAAAACTCGATTTCTTGCGAGGAACTTCAGCTGGAAGAAAGAACGCAAAGACATCGAAAAAGGATTCCAATGATAAAAAAAAATAAAAAAGAGATGTAAAGCCGACATTCTAACATAACAAAAGCCTTGCTAACAATAAGAAAGCAATATCACGAACGAAAATAATATGGAAAGAGATAGAAGAGTGAAATATTTGAAAATCGTACAAACTTATATTTTATATAATTAATAGTAATAAAGATCAATAGACAAGAAGGAAAGAAGGATTCACAGATGAGGACGAACAGTTTATAATCAATTAATTATAAAAAAGATTCTTCTAATTCCATTTATGATCACGTAACAAAAAATATTACGAATCGTACATGAACGTAAAGTGTAAAGTGCTCGCTTTCGTCACAAAGTTACGAGACAATGTATAACCAACATTCTGTACTTAACAGAACAGAATTTATTCTCTATCTCGCAATCTATTCTCACGAATATCACGAATATATCGCGCCTTATTTTTGTTTTTGCGGGCGGGAAATAAAAAAATTTCTACGCCAGAAATCTGAAATCGCTGTAAGATTGGAAAAATACGACGCGATATACGATTTCGCCTGTATACGAAACCCGCGACAGCGTTCTAAATATCCCTGTCCACTCTTTGTTTC
>NW_006263698.1:353038-359017 GCF_000469605.1 Apis dorsata | reverse complement strand
CATATTGTTCCACCGCACGCTGTCACGCTAGAATTCGCTCCCCCCTCCCCCGATCATTTATCGCCCGGTCGTTGCCGCTTTATCCGCCCGATCTCTGCGATCGAGCACGCTCCACACGCGTCTACAATAGCCCCGAAATCATAAGCATCGTAACTTTATTTTCGCGACAATGGGGCAGCGGCAGCCGCGCGACGTCACAATCAAACGTGGCGACAAATGGAGAGAGAGGGCTCGTTTCGTCACGGTTCGCGATGTCGGCCAGGTTGCGAGCTTTAATCAAAATTGAACAATGCTTTGTGTGTGTGTGTGTATATATATATCCTCCTCTTCTTTCTCTGCCTCTCCTCCCTCTCCCTTTTTTTTTTCGTTCGCCACGCCGATCTCCCCCGGACTTCTCGTCGGTGAATGCACGCGCCCTTTCGCTCGATTCCGTCCCCGAGTAAAATAGCATCGCGATTGAATGGGATCGCGGGTGAATAGATGGCAACCTGACAGTCGAAACGTGCGGTTGCAAGACAGAGATAGATAGAGAGAGAGAGAGAGTTTCATCGATCCGCATAGCCGCGTTTGCCGAAATACGAAACGGGACATCCGTTCGATCGGCGAATCCAGTTTGGTCCAGTTTGAAAATGGCGCGCTTCCATTAGGGATAATTATTCGTACGGCCGTTGGGATCGCGGTTGATCTCGAGGACTTCGGGGTCTCCCTATTCGCTTTGGGATATTTTAAAGGGTCTCTTCCAACAGAGAGTTTCGATTAGCCTCGATCCTTTTGATCGAGGGTCGTCTTTGAAGGGAGTACGCAGGAAAAAAAAAGAAAAAGAAAAAAAAGAAGCACAGCGACTTGGTACGATGCCATTTGAAAAGTTTTCATGACACTTCGGAGGTAATGTCTCGACGGAGAGTAGGAAAGTAAGGTATTCGTTGCTCGACGTTGATCCGAGGGGATGAACTTTTCAGCGACGAGATAAATCATGGCAACGAGTGACGCTCTCGAAGGACTAACCGAGGATCTGAAAGGGGCAAAGCGCGGACGGATCTTGCTGAAACGTTAAAAGTCGTCGAATCGGAATTTCGAGATCTCTTTGAGTCTCGAAACGTCTCAACTGGGGGAGTCGTCATCTTTCGATTCAGTTTCCGTAAAATTTAATTCTTCGATGATCCCCGTTGAAATCCGAGTGAAAGGAAAAAAAAAAAACAGACACGAGATGGAGGAGAATCGAGGTGAGGATGTTCTCGATGTATCTCGATTCTAAGCAAGTTACGGATTTACGAGAAGAAGAAGAAGTAGTTGGAGGGATAGGAAAGGAATAAATTTCACGCGATATTGGCCGACAAATAGGAAAGGAAACGATCCTTTCCCGGAATCCCAGAAACTGACGCTTTTATCTTTACCGAGGTTGGTGATATCGTGATTAATCGAGAGCACGATTCGATCTGTGGTGCTCGCTTCGACAAATGATGATTAATGGGATCGTTGAACGGAGGAAATACCTTGGAGTCGTAAAATCGCCAGGTTTCTCTTCGTTCCTTTCCTTCCTTCCTTCCTTCCTTCCTCCATTTCTTCTTTTCATCCGTTGCAATTTAAAATTCTCGAAGGATGAATATTTCGTTCACGGAAGTGGCGCTAAGTGAGGTGAAATTCCCGAATACTTCCTTCGATTCGAGGCGTCTTCTCGTCGTCGAAGGCACCTGTCCGCTCCTGTTTCTCTTGTATAAATCTCAAGAGTACGCGAGAGATGGTTTTAAGGAGAAGAAATCATGGAGGCGTTGGAACAAGTCTAATTTTTCCCGACGTCAGCCGGCGAGAAGTTCCGTCGTTAAGTCGCCTATAAAGCTTCCCAGAGTTTTTTTCCTCTCCACTGTTCGCGTCGCGGTTCAGCTTGGAGAAAAGATGTTCTTGGACAGTTGGGAAACGAAGAGGAAAACGAAGTGACGGCGAGAGATGGTGGAAGGAGGAGGGAGGAGGGAGGGGGTGGTGCACGCGGAGATAAAGGGTGGAGGTTGGGCGGTAGCGGAGTTTTCTTCAGACTTAAGCACTAAGCTGACTTTAAAGTTTCTGTTGTGTCAAGAAGTTCCACGNCTCTCTCTCTCTCTCTCTCTCTCTCTCTCTCTCTCTCTCTCTCTTTCTCTCTGGCGGATTCGACCCGTAACAACGCTTCTGAATTCGCGAGCAACCTTAATTGCACCGAGCATTATGAATTAATTCGTGCTTCTCTCTGCCTAGGTAGGGGATGTTGCGTCACGGTGATCCGATGGGGAGCTCTTAACGATTTCCATCGGCGAGCTCTGTCTTCGCGCGGCTCGTGAATTGCAAGAATTCGAGGGTCGAATAGTCCGTTCTCTTTTTTTTTACGATTCAAATTCGACGATACGATACACGCGATACGATAAAACGGAATGGAAGGATTAAAATATTGGTGGTAATCGATCGAATAGTCGACGTCACGGGGACAGGGGTTCGTTACTCATGCACGCGAAAACACGACAAGTAGGGAAGACAGTGATAACGATGCCACGTGTAAACTAATCCGACGAAAAATTACCGTTCACCACCACTTTAACGTTAAATCTATCTATCTACCTATCTATCTATCCGCGTAATTCGGAATATTTCGAATGTTCCGCATGGAGAAGGCTTTCCATCGACCCATCCTTTTTTTATTTTTTTTTTTTTTTTTTTTTTTTTTTTTCATTTTTCCCCTCGCTTTTTTACATTTCTTTTTTTTTTTTTTTTTTTCATTTTTCCCCTCGCTTTTTTACATTTCTTTTTTTTTTTTTTTTTTTTTTTTTTTTTTTTTTTTACAATTTTTCACCTCGATTTTTCACATTCGTTTTTTATTTCATTATCCGCCCCGCAGACGATCCGTCACTGTCCGTTTCGCTCGAACAGTGTAACGATAATACAGCGAAACACGTTGAAATCTCTCTTTCTATTTTTTTAATTCCACGCCATCCCGGATAATCCTACAAAAAAAGCAAAGCGAAAAAAAAAAAGAAAAAAAAAAAACTCTTACCAATAGCAGAGCCACGGGAGACAAGTAAATCGCGCGAAAAATTCGTTATCAGTTTTTCGGACAAGTATCGTCGCCTTACGAAACCCCGTTGTAACCGCTCTTGTTCCAATCCGTGTTGGGAACACGGGGGATGAAATTCAAATCCGGAATTGGCGCACGCGCGAAACTTTTTCCTCTCGCCTGATTCATAAAAGATGGACAGGTCATCCCCGAGCGAATCAAAAATTCGTTTGACCGATGATCGACAAACGAAACGTTGCCCGAACAATATCGTATTCGATACGATCTCGTTTGAGAGGGCGAAACCACTCAACCGCCTGTCGACTCGATTTAATCGCAGCCGAATTTTGAATCGTCTCGAATTACGACACGAATAACGCGCTCTCTCTTTTTAAATTCCACCACAATTTTAAATTCGCGCGTTTCGCCTATATTTGAGAAAAAGAGAGAGAGAGAGAGAGAGAGGTGGAAGAAAATCGTGGACGAATCGACATTTTTTTTTTCTTTCTTTTTCCTTTTTCTGTCCTTTCTTTCTTTCTTTCTTTCTTTCTTTTTCCCCCCCAACCACGCGATCGATGAAAATGACGACGGGTAGCGGTGAACGAGTGGAAAATCGAAATAAAAGCCGGAAGCTTAAATTACACGGCACAGCGGTCGAGTTGTTGCGGGCAAAATGGCGCGGCGTGTAATCGATGTACAGCGAATCGAGCGAAACGTTTCGCCACGTGTCACCCCTCTCGTCTTCTCGTGCAGTCTAATTGGACAGGCTTTCGCCGGATTACAATAAGGCCAACTTTAAGCCAAACTTTCGACTTAGCGAGCCGCGCCAATTACGCAAGATATCGGAATTCGGGTTTCATCGGAAACATCGCCGCCAATTTTCCAAAGTTTCGAATCGTCTCGTATCATCGAGTTTATGAACGTACGGCCACCACTGTTCTTTGGAGACGTACGAAAGTGGTTAAGACCCATCCCTCTTTGAGAGAGGAGGGCACGTGGATTTCGAGAATTACTTAACTGCCGTTAAGCTCGCGGATTAACCACTCGCTTTTCCAAGGGTAATCCGTTTCTGGTAGATAACGGAAGCAGCTCGGAAGATTAAGGATTTTGTAAGGAGCGTATGGGTCGCGCGGTTCTTACTTCTTCTCCGGCCGGGTTAAACCGGCAATTCTCGAACAAATTCCGCTCAAAATTCGAAAGAAGGAGAATTCCAAAGATCGTCTTAAATTTCGAACGAACCGAGTATCGAAGAGCAGGTCGGCGATACTCGAAACTCTCGATTTTAATTTCGAAAGAATTGGTCGGAGAAAGGGGATCGTGATGCAGTTTTGATTGTTGGAATTGCACGGATTCAATTTCGTGGATGGACAAAGTTGCTCGAAGCCGGAGATGAGTGACATTCGGCGGAACGATCCCGCGACCCGATTCGCATAATTGAACCAACTTCGCCGAGGAACAAGCTTCTTCCAAGCGGCCGTCGTCGACTCACGGTTCATTACATCTCGGAACCAATTTCGAACCTCTCTTTTTACGCGTATTAACCGATTGCCTCGAGTTGCGAGTCGAGTCGAACTTTGGCGACAATTTGTCGGAGAAGAAGAGGTCGGGGCGAAGGAAACGGGGAAAAGAAAACGCAGGGAGGGAGAGTGAGATGTATAATATCAAAGGTGGATTAAACTTTGGCTCGAGTTCTCGTTCCGATTAATCCAAGTGTTTTCGAATCGATCTCGGCGCGATCGAAACGCGGTGATCACGATTTATCGGGGAAATCGGGGTATCGAGAAACAAATGGGTACGGTCCGTATTCGTATCTTAAACGAGTTGGAGGGAAGACAATTCGGTTAAGTCGACACAGTTGTACAGTCGGAGGAAAACTTCGCATCGCCTCGAGCCGGGGATCTTGCTCGTTTTAGCCCGGAGATACCATTTCCGGCTTTACGCCGGCCGTAGTTGGAAGAAACTTTGCGGAAGTCGTTAAAGAACCGAGTGACCCGCTGTGAAATAGTAGTGGCCCTGCTACACAATTGAGTAGGACCGGATCCTCCCCCACTTTCGCGGAAACAAGTTGACGCGTTCCTTGCGGACGATACCGAAACATCGAGCACCGCTTCCATCGATTTCTCCCTGTTGTTATATCCGATCATGGTTAAAATTATTAGTATCCAGTGCTGTTGCCAATTGTTGAAATATCACAGGTTTTGCGCACATAGATCCATCGACAATTGGCAAAACTATGGAAAATATTTTTTACAAAAATACACGGTACTTTAATTTTCATCGTTTGCGCATAGCTTCCCGCAGAAATAATTTACAGATAAGGAAAAAAGGAACGTGGAAACATTTGAATTCGAAATGATATATCGAATATCATTGGACGAAACAATTTTCTAAATATCAAATTTCCAAGGATCATCACAAATTCTTAATCATAGCTCTACTCGATTACGAATTGCTTCTCCAATCTAAGACTAAATCCTCTAGTCTTCCGACTGTGAATATTTGTCTTACAGGCGTATGCAATATGTACAGCCACCATATTGGTGTTATGACCAAAGGTGTTGATATTGGCGCGGGGGACAGGTGTTTGCGTTGAAGTTATCGCGTGGTTGATTAGCGAGAAGTGGGTAATAAATACGACGGGTTTAAAGAGACAGCGGAAGAAAAGATAAATGGAAGGTTGATTCGCAGACGGGGATGTTTGACGGGGATGTGCACGCTGGTTGGATACGCGACTGTCGATAACATTTCCGTGTGGAAATTTTTCCGCGTCCGGGGGAAGGATTGAAACGCGGGGCTTTTGTGAAACAGGGCGCGCGTTGATCGTTGGGGCGATTTATTTGGCCGCGGTCCACCGGGCCGACATAATTTTCGACGCGGCCCGTTTCAGTCGGGGGCAACCGTGATTCACGCCGAAATTTTAATTATTTCCACGGTGATTTCGTCGCGAGTCGAAATAAACGGGA
>NW_006263698.1:319668-352871 GCF_000469605.1 Apis dorsata | reverse complement strand
GATTCGCAAGGCGAGATTTTTTTTTTTTTTTTTTTTCCAACGAGCGCTTTGTTTCCGATTATAATATACATTAACAACGGGAAAAATATCACGCGAATATTTAAAATTAATTCATCGGAGGGGGGGAAAAAATGGAATCGTATAAATATTCATTTTTCATCAATTATGAAATCGCGCGACGGGAAAAGGCGTGAAATGACGGAAATAAAATTCCCATTTCCCATTTTTATCTCCATTTTCCGCTTGGACGGGTGACCTAAAAATTGTATCGTCGGATGCGAGAATGATCCTCGATCGTTGGAAAAATAACAATTCTTTGTTGACTCGCGAAACACGGAACTTGGATAGCTTTGAAGATACGACGAAATTTGAAGCATCTATAAAGAAAACGTAGAATCTAATTAAATATATTTATATTCGAAAAGCTGAGCGTTCCGAGATCTTTCTACGATACGTTTTATGTAGTTTGAGTAACGAATCACACATCATATAAATATATCGGTTATTTTATAATGGACGAGCGAAATGGAGTAGTCGTTCATGATTCAAAGTCGAAACTTTTATTTCTATCTATTTTAAAACACGTACGTCTCGGCTCATCAATTATTCGAATATAAATTTCGCATGGCACCGGTTTACCGGCGATATTTTTAAACGGAACAAACGTTACGATTTGATGAGAAGTTGGGAGCGCACCTGGCGCTATATCATCGAAATTAGTCGTCGAAACAGAGCGGGGCCCGAGCATTAATCGCTCATTAAGTAATCGTTCGGCCGGGTAACGAACAAAAACAGGTGACACTCTTTCCCTCGCCACAACAGCTTCTGTTGATGCAATTTTAATTAGAGGAAGCTTCCGCGTAATCGTGGAACGTGCGTACGAAACGGGAGCGACATGGCGCACCACCAATTCCCGCATACCTCGCGTGCCTTATTATACAATCCGCTCGCGAATCGTCGCCCAGCCATCATTTTCCTTCGCGTCCACGGAAATTCGCGCGGAATTCGAGCAGTAAAACGGCTACCGGATGCTCCTCGTCTTCGGTAATCGCGCGGTTGGAACGCGACATTCGAAACATCAACGAGCGTTCTTCGTCCGGCGTTTGTCGCGAGCACTTGCGTTTTTCTTTACGAATTCGAGACTAAGATCGAGGATAATTTTTCTCGGTCGTTATGTCGAAAGACGTAATAGAACGATTGGATCGAGGAGCTTTCGTATATCGGAATTTGGAAAGTATTTTAAGGATCCAAGCTTTTCACGCGAGAGAAATTGTTCTTGGAAAGGTTCGTAATTTTGGATAGCAATTTTATTTGATATAATGGTCGGCAAATTTTCAACACGAAAACCGTCTTTGAAGAAACTTCGATTACGAAGTTATACATATAAATATGGATGTTAATTTCGAAAGTCATCACAGATATCTCATCCTCTTTCTTCTTGAACAGCCTTGATTAGTTCGATTAAATCGCAGTAATTGGGATTCGAACAAAGAAGACAAGATTCCGAGAGGAATGCATCTTATACTTTCCGTATACTCTTTATTGGAAAGTTTTTTCAAAAGAAATCTTCGTACAATCCAATCTTCCAGCGGTGCACGTTTAATCCGGACGAAACGAGCGAGGTTCGAGGCGTATTGTTATTTCTGGAAAGGGGGGATTGGCTATTTATTCTTGATGGATGCTTCAGTTTCCAACTCTGAATTTTCGCTTAAAGTTATTTACTCTTTAAATCCGTATCGAGTCCACTTCGAACTCGTGGAGGAGGTTTTTACCTCGATGAGAATAATCGTGGATGGAGAAATTTATCGTGTTTGTATCTCGTCCGATTGTAAATCATTCGAGTCATCGCGATAGATGACCTTAATTAGGCCTCGTGGCAAGGAACGAGGCCAATGGTGAAATAAATCGTATTATAATCGAAGCGCGAACAGATCCCCTGATTAATGTCCATCTGTTATTGTTACGATCGATTATTTAAACAGAGGAAGGGGGGGGGGATTAGGATTCGATGGGATTCCTTGGAAGAAGAGAAATGGATACGAAGAAATATATTTGCAATAATCGAGAACCTCCATGCTATTTAGTTAGACATCTTTGAAAATTATGTCGGGGTTGATCGAGGACGTGGATTAGATATCTTTGCGAGATAGTTTCACGACAAAAAGTTGCTCTACTTGCTCTTTAATTATGATTTATTTTTCCCGCCAGCTCAAAATATCAATTATACTCGCGCGAAAGAAATGGAGATTAACGAGGGAAGAGACAAATCGAGTTAAGGAGGTATAGGAGAGGTGAGAGTCCAAGAAAATTTCAGAGATATTTGGAAATTTCTTTGTAAAAACTTTTACTCGTTTCGCGAAAATTAGTGAGGATTAGTGGAAGCGTCTTGATCGCAATAAGGAGTGAAAGTTTAGAGGAGCGAAACACGAAAGCGACCGGGCCACTCGATGAAACTTGTTCACGAATGTTGAAATGGTCTTTCCAAGTTAAAACGTCACTAAGGGCGGCACGGTCGGTTAAAGCCGGAAAGCTTGACGGAAGGGAAGCCGCGACATCGCCGTAACTGTAACCGAGACTAGACCCGAATCTCGTTAATTCGAAGTCGAGAGGCATTTCGATATCAACCTCCAGAGACTCCACTTTCTCCTACCGCCTACTATTGCGGCCGCATAGTTTATATATTCAAAATTTCTCGAATTCCTCCCCCTCGAAAAGTTCACGCTCCTAATTCACGAGCTTGCAAACAATTCCACCGAGTCTGCCTTCTTGCTCTTACGACAAAAGCGCGGAAACGGTGGAAAAAATTGGATCCCATGACCGTTCAATCCTTCGTATCATAAAGTCGTTTATAGAGAGAAATAAATGCCTTCGTCCGTTCAAAGGAGGAACGGATTTTTTTTTTTCTGGTGGATGATCAATCGAGGAGACTTTCATGGCCGTCTATAAACGCCTATAAACGCAGTTACAAACTCGCAGGTTAGACCGTCGCATTACCGGCTTAACCAGAGGCAGACCGAAGCTCGTTAACCTCTAGTCGGAGTGTGACCCACCGCGACAGACGCGTGGGTTAGCCACTTATTTACTTAGCCGAAGGCGGAAGCTTGGGGTAAAAGCACGGTTGCCAAATGGCGCGCGAAATGGAGTGCAAAGTCGCGAGATCGAGAATCGATAATTCTATTTAAAATCGAAAATCGTCCTATATGAAGAGAAAATGGCGAACGTATAGAAGAGAGAAAAATTGTGAAAAGCTCTTTCGATCGACGCTATTATCGGAAAATTGGACGACTCGTGTTTTCGCTTAATACACTCGGATGGCCGGAATCGAGTGGATATAAACAATGCGGCTACTTACCGGAGCGGAACTGCGATCTAATATTTGTCGAAGCCGTGCACGGGCCACTGCTTAAACTACGACGACAAACTGATCGAATTTCTGGTTAAACTGTTGGTCATCTACCAGTCTCGGGGGAGCGGTTCCTCGTATCGTGGACCAGGACCGCTAACTATCTGCGGAACTGTAGCGAAATCACGAGCCGGCCAACTTCATCTCAGCCTTAATTGTTTAACCGGAATTGCAACCGCGTTTCGTCCGTGAACGAAGACGATACCCTGAGGAGAAGCGAGGCGCGAGTACTCGTGAATGCACGACATCCACCCACCCGACTTTGCTCGACGGTGCGATATCCGCCAACGATCTTCCGATATCCGAGAACATCCTCTTACAATTATCCATCCTTACAGTTTAAATTCGCGCCCAAAGTCTAAATTAAACGCGTTTTTTCACTTACAACCACCGTCTACTAAACCAGATACGTGGATCGATTTATATTCTTATATTCGAGACTCGCGTCTTTAGTCGTCTTCTCTCTTCGATACGCGTAACATTTATCATTCAATCTTGTATTCTCGTGTCACGGATGTTGTGCTTGCGTTAAACAGTGTTTCGACGCGGAATTGGAACGGCTTCGAAGTTCGCGCGGGAGTAAAATAAGACGATGGTCGGTCCTAGACCGATTCGCTGCTAGAAACGAGCGTGGAACCTTGCCTCGTGTTGTTTCGGGTTGAAATTCAGCGAAACTCATTTCCCGCCCGATGCTAGACTCGACGAGTTCGGATGGAGTTCCCCGAGAAATCCCCGAGGAGGATATCGGGACGATAGAACGGCTCGGTTACGCCAGAAATTCTGAGACGAAATGCTCGTTCCGCGTGTACATTTCTTGTGAAACGTCACATTCCCGTATCTCGTTAACCTTAAGCCGAGGTGTGACCTCTCCCTATTAAGCGTGTAAGCGCTATTCGCTTGGCGGAAAGTCAGTCGAACGCTCCTCTCTCTCTGATTCTCTCCTCGATCGAGGAAGGATTGAAAAATTGAACGAGTCGTTTCGAATTAATTTTTCGATCAATTTTCTATTCTTATTTTTCTTGAATATTATTTGTCGAAAGAAATATTCGAGAAATACTATTTTTCGTTCAAATTTTTAATCTCATCTGTTATAGATAAGCCGTATCAAATTGACTTGTGTTTCGTTCCACTCGGGGTAAATGAAACTTTGAACACCCGCATCCAATTCGGTGGAGAAAAATTCGAAAGAAGAAGCGGTTCCCTAAATATTTCTGATGATATTTCTTCCCGATATTTCGTTCTCTACCGATATCGGTGAAAGCACTTTGTCGGCCACGACGTTGCCCGATGAAATTGCATTTGTTGACGAGGAAACGACGGCCGGCCCCTTCCCTCGTCGAAGCTTTTTCTCTCCCTCGAGCAAACAACGGCGTTCGATTATACAAATTTTCGAATCTTAACCAGGCTGGGGTCGCGAGAGCAACCCCGGGGAAGAGGCCATTACCGGGGCGAGTCGTTTATCAACGCGGCCACATTATGCACTTGACTCACGACCCCGTGTCCCCTCGTGCGGATAATATCACCATTATGGACAATCGATCGTAGATAACAATTTAAGTCGCGCATTTGCCATTCCGCCACGCATTTATTCCGCGTGTCGACGGGAAAGATGGGACGAAACGCCGCGATTAGTTTTTAATTAACAATCGGAGAAGTTGTCCGTGTTCTTCCGCGATTAATCGTCCTCCTTTCGAGCGCACGTCGACGTTGATGACGTTAATCCGAGATTAATGCCAGAATCTAGCGCATGGATCTTTTGCTCGGCACGAACACGATTGATAAATAGGCTGATTCTGGGATATCTAGATCCTGGAATCGACCGTGGCTCGTTTTATAGTCGTTTATAGTCGTGGTCGCGCGAAGAACAGAGTACACACTCGAGTTTGATTACGTTAATAATAAATGGAGAGGGAAACGGTGTGACTAATTCTTAATACAATTGTCTCGATGGATATCGAGATGCATCGTTCGAATCTTCGTTCGAGAATATTTTAAATATTTCGCAAAGGATCGTCAACTGGATATACTTTATCCAAGATCGTCATCGATCTTCCTATCATTCTTCTAGTTAGATTTCTCATACAAAGAATATTCCAAGTTTGGAAGAAGATAATTTTGCTCGATACAAAGAATGTAGACAGATTTATCGCGTAAGAAGCGTGGAATCGAATAAATCTTTATCCCTAATTATTTCTATTGAATCAAGGAGGAATGAAGGAACACCCTCGTTTTTCTTCAACCCCTGACGCGCGTAAGGAGTTGCCTTAGTTGCTACCGTACACGCCCTTCGATTCATAACCTCCCCCAAGTGACTCATGCCAGCCATTTCTCCCCGTTGTTTCGCGTCGATACGCGATCGGGGATTGTCACGGAACGAGCGCAAAAACTTGGAAAGCGTGTCTTGAAGGAGGATACGGATATCTTGGCGCGGGGTCGTTGGAAATTACGGCTCCGGTTCGATCGTTAGCGACGTCTAAATTTGACTACGGTGAAAATAGTCGATGAATCGCGTGAACTCGAACAATGGCGAGAGCAAAACTAATCGCGGGATTACCGATTCTTATCGGTAGGTGGGATTGGAGTCGTTGTAACTGCCGAGTCAGAAGTATTCGACCACGCTGTATTGGTAAATCAGGAATCGATTTTCCAATGGATAAAAATAAAGTGGAAGGGCCTCGCGGTGAAACGCGGTTTTCTCCTTTTTTCGAATATTCCATCGATCCGTCGACGAGTTTATAATTAGATTTTTGGATATGAAATATCGCGCAAAAATCGATGTTTAAGAATACGAACGATATTCGTATGAAAATATAATTTTTCGTAGGAACAAGAAAAGGCTCTTAGAACATTCGTATCGCACGAGTTAAATACGAGAAATTGATCGAATTTATTTTCGCGCGAGAATAATCTCGAATGTTCCTACATCGAGGAAAGTAGAATTGTAAATGATATCGAATTGACCGAAAGTAACCCTTACTAAACCCTCAGTTCCTTGGAACGGGTAAATGTCCATTTTATATTCGTCGAAATAATGATTATCGCTGTACAACAACCGCGTTTGATTGATCCTTCGTTCGCGTGATGGCGAAGAAACGAGAAGCATGGCGAATATAAGGACCTCTGCCGATGGTGACCAATCCAATAACGACAATTAATTGATCGAGGGAGGAAAATTGGCGAAGAAAATTTGTCCCCGATCGCGAATAGAGATCGATAGTTTTTCCTCGTATGAAGATTCCTCCTCCTCCTCCTTCTTCTCCTCCTCCTCCTCCTTTTGTCTGCCATTTGAAGTTTCGCGACGGAAATAAACTTCGGTTTTCGCGAGAAGAATTCTTTCTCATCCTCGCTTTCCAAACTCTCGAAACATTTTAAACTTTTTTAAACGGTTTAATTCGAAAGTCGACTAAAGCGACGCTTTATATAAATATATATAAGGCGAGTTTTAATTGGGTCAGAAACGAATGGAGAAAAGAGAAGTTTCAATTGGAAGGTTCAAAATTATATGCCGCGAAATAAATCCGCTTTTTTTGCTACTCTTGTCTACTAATTAATTAACGAGATAATTCTTGGGTCGAAACGTTAAAGGATCGAGGAGAATATTCGGTGAGAGAACGTGAAGGACGATTGTCGATACTCTCTCGCAAGCCTTTTAATGAAAGGTCGGGGGGAGGAGGAGAGGGCCGATATTAAGGGAGAACGGTGTTTCGATCGAGTCTCGACGAATACTGGCAGACTAATTTTCTAATTTCCACCTCTTGCGTTCCAATTCGTCGACTAATATCCCATTAAGCCCTGCCAACCCCCTTCGCCTCGTCGTTAATGTCTAATCAGCCATCGGGCTTAGACGATTTACCCGCCTCGCCAGTTTCGCGACAATCTCCAATGTATCCGACTGCTGCTTCCTAGCCGGCCACGTTATCGCGTTAATTTCTAACTTTTGCCAGATTCACCCCCGATAATTATTTCGATTAACGAGTCGCTTGAATTTCCACGATCGAGGTCAGCGATCTTCGAGTTTACTGGAAATAACTAATTTTTAAACGTGCTGCTAATTTTCCCCTGTTAATTCGCGTGGCGCTCGGTCGTTAAGATCTCTCTTTTAACGAGAGGGAAAAGTGAACCAAGTATTGGTAAGCTGGAAAAAGAAAACCGTAGATTTGAAAGAGAAAAGGAAAACTTTGATGTTGGATCGGTGATGAGACACTTTATAGCAATTTGATTATCGATATAAGAAAATTAAGAGAAAGATACTAAAAGGGGAGGAAGATATCCATAAGCAACTATAATTGATTTAATTATTTTTGTTATGACAATTGATAAAACATCATATGCGTTTAAATATAATTATTAATTTCAATATAATTTCCTGGAATAAGATATAGAATTGCGAAAAGAATCGTTATTTTTTAACGGATCTAAGTTTTGAGTTAAGAAAAAAATTTGTTGATTCGATAGAAATACATCTTACAAGAAGGGAAAGGATTTCATTAATTCATCGCAACCTGTATCAACCGGGCTCCTCAATTTCCTTGACATTTATGACATCGTGTTCGCTGAAAAAGGTGAAATATCTTGGGAGAAAAAGCGCATTTCTCTTGGCGAGATAAACTTGTGCGTTCGAACGAGGGTGTCACTTACGGGATATAAAATATTCAGTTGTAACGATAAATTGAACCACTGAATTACTAACAACGATAAATGGCGAAGATAAACGTTTTAAGAACCTTGGGACTACGTTACGCGGAAATGTTTATTAGATACAACAAGGATATATAGTTATCGGCCGGATATTGCGTCGCCTGTTACTATACCAAGTTGGACGAACAAGGGAACAATCGATCTCTCGCGTATTTTTCATCATAGTTTTAGGAGACGAGAATCTCGTTCCATTTTCCGGGACACGGCTCCGTTTCCAGTTATTCGCTCGAGACAAACGATCGAAGGAATTCCGTTTAATTGCTACCCTTGCCCCAACTCTCTGTCTCGGAGAACGCTTCGTTCCACAGATCCTTTTCACTCAGACCTTCTCTCGCTCCGGCCAAGTAACTGCCAAACAACCTCTTATTCGTTCTCGACCAGCCACCAACCTTAATTCTTCCGCTCCTTGCCTCGTATCTCTTGCGAAAAGTTACGATTCTGCGATCGGAACAAGGGGTTTAATCATTCGTGAAACGAATACAGGTCATTCTGTTGACCTGAATTGATTCTGAAAAAAAAAAAGGATAAAAAGAATTTCTTTCAAACTCGGACAGATACTCGGTGTAAAATTGGTAGAAGAGTTTAATCGTTGGTCTCGATTTCGTTCAACGAAACACGAAGCTTCGAATTATGCGAATTTTATCTAAAAGTTATTTCTCCGATGGATTTTTCTTTTTTAAATTAATTTCACGAGGTTGAATAATATAAATTTTTTATTTTGCAAATTTGTCGGAAGATAGGAAAAACTTTATCGATCAAGATCACCTTTATTTTCGAGAATTTCTCTGCTAATCCGTTAAACGTGACGAAATCTAGCTAATAATATCGTCGATACAATTTATCATCACGGAATTTGTATTCTTGGATCTTGAGCACAAAGGATACGGATGGATAAAATTGGCGCGAGAAGAGAGAAAAAAATTGGAGGCATCCATTTTCGTAGCGAGAAAGCCTCGGGGAAAAGGAAGAAACGGAAGTTGCGCTCCGTCCATCCGTTTCGCTTTTCCGAAAGTACAGGTTGATTAACGAGCCCGTTATTGGAGCTACTTATCCGTAACAAGGTTTCGCAGACATTTTTTCCCTGTGCCCCTCCTTGTGCCACGCCAATTTGCTTTCCACTTTTCCACCCTGTCGCGTTGAAACGACGGTGCTAGATCTTGGAAGCGTCGAGGAGAAGAAGGGCGAAGAATTTCGAAGAATTTCGAAGAATCGAAGAATATTCAAAGTCCAAGTTTTTCGAACATATTGGGGGGAAAGACAGCGCGGTCCGGGACTTTTAATTCTTGTAGCATCGTGTTCCAGTGACGGTTGGGTGGTGTCGATGCAGGTGGTGCCCCAATCACCGATAAATTTATGCGAAAACTTTGGCGGCTTTCAAACGAGCCGGCATAAATCGTCGAAGAGAACGATGGCTCTCGACCTTTGGAGCCACGACGATGAAAATTCCGGGTGAAGAGTAGGAGAAGGAAGTTTGGAAAGGATAGTTAGCGAGTTAGTTAGATATCCTTGGTTGGCTATTAGAGTGGCGTACTCGATCGAGCACTCGTGTCAACCGATTACCGACGAGTATTTCACGAGACGAGTGCCCCTCGTTTATGTCGAGTGCCAGAATTTCGAACTCGAAAGATATATATATATACGCACGATATTCGTCGAGACGAAAAAAGAGTGGAAAATTTAGTGGGAGGAAACGTCGCAACGAAAGCTCGTTTCTTGGTTCACGAGATAAATCATACTCGCGTACGAGTAATGGATGAAAGAAGAAAAAGAGGAAATACGTCGGGAAGTTTAAAGAGATCCTGATCCCAGCAGGGTTGACGCGAGAGGGAGGGAGGGAGGGAGGGAGGGAGGGAGGGAGGGAGGGAGGGCCGATCGTCGAACAACGACGCTCTGAGAAATTTCAGTTTTACGGTCGGCTGAAAAATCGACGGTGGCGTTTGGCTGGCGTGAAAAATTACCGAGGAGATTCCGCGGGATTCACGAGGGGCCGATCGTCCTTTTCAAAACCTTTGATCACGCCTCCCCCTTTTTCATCGAATATTCATTCGTTCGTTCATTCATGCCGCACTGCCTTCCGCACCCTGCCCCAACTTATCCCGGTGAACAAAAACGCGTGTCCTCTGTTCGAAGGTCCACCCCCGTTGGAAGGAAGGAAACACGAGGGGCGGGTGAAAAGGGCGTTGGTTCGACGACGATCGAATTGTTTATTCAGGTATCGTTAAAGGGGCGAGAAGTAGCGCAAAATTGGTGGTCAATAGCAAGTTAATTAACATCGCGGATCGTGGTTACGGAATAGATATCGCCGGGATCAAACACTGTTCGTAAACAGTTAAAGGGAATCGATGGGCGGGTTCAGTTCGTCGAATTGCAACGGTTCGATTGCTCGCCAACTTAGAGAAGGGAGGCATGGAGATGACATGGTATATGCGAAGTTTGCTCTATTATCTTTAACCGGTGGAGCGTAACCGCGGAGATTACGAAGCGAGTGTTGGAAATCGTACGTTTATATCGCGTGATCGAAAGATCGACCCGTGGTTAAGAAGAAGGATAAAGAGGTCAGCTACGGATAAACTTTTGAATAATTATCTCGCGAGCGATGATATATCGGGGACGGGTCGATTATATATAGGTCGGATCAGGCAGCCAGAAAATTGGAATCGGTTCGATCGGCGACCGTGCCAATAATTCGCTTCGTTACCCAGCCGAGGGCTCTCGAGGATGTTGCTACGATACGTGCTACTCGAAGAGGAAGGCGACGAAGGCTGTGGAGACGCTATGTGATCGCTGAGAAAGAGCAAAATCTCGCGCCCGATTTTGAATGGGGATGTTCGCCTCTCGGACGAATTTTTACGAAATTAGAAAAGTTAGATGGATATTGGAAATAAAAATTCCGTGAAAAGGTTGTGTAGGATGACACAGAAACGAGGATTATATCCCGACCCGGGCCAGGTTTTTTCCATCTTCGATTCGATGATGATTGAAACTGTTCGTTCGCTCGACCCGAAATCGTGTCCTCGTTCCATGCATTCATCGTGTCAATGATACGTCTGAATGCAAAACGCGTTTGCAAACCGTGCAACGTGTCACGGATAAATATCGGGGCTGCCTCCCTCTCACTCTCTCTCTCTTTCTCTTGTTCTTTCCGCCGTTTGACAGCTATTAGGTCAAATCTGTTAAGGCCGCATTCGAAATATCACACGCATTCGACCAATTATGTTTAATCGATCTAATAGCATAATTTGCACACGCTCGTATCTACCCTAGTATTCTGCGTGTAACAAGAGCGAAGGAACGATCGAAGCTCGATATCGCGCCGATTTTACAACGAACGCCGTCCATGTGTACTTTCAAGCCCCCGCGATCACGTGAAATTTCGATACACGACCGTTATTCGGCCATTAATCCTGAAAGTGGCAGGCGTCGCGTGATTTTGATCGCGTCGTTGTTCCAACCTCCGCGAGATCGTTGCCGTTCGGAAAATAATAATTCGTTCGGTCGATGAACGCTAAAACTACTTCAATCGATAATTTCCTTCTTCTCTATTCCATTTCGCTTCGACGCGTTTTCGTTACGAATCATCTCAATCGTAATATTAATCGTAATCGTAAAACGGATCGGCGATGCTCCAACGCTCGATCTCGGTATTGTTGATTTCTATTATTAACCCATCGGAAACTACGATGTTTCGATTTTCTTGAGGCGTGTTTCGTTTTCTCGAGCGAGAGTCTAGAGAGAGAGGAGGGAAGCGGTGAAACGAAGAAAGCAAGTTTAGGGATTGGTTTTCCGCCCTCTTGCCGGGATCTCCTGTTCCAGAACGTTGTTTTCCTCGAATGGCACACGTCGTGCAGGAAATTGCTACTCCTCCCACTCTACCACCGGCTTTGGAGACGACCAGTGACGTAATCGTCCGTATCGTTTCGTGAGCGGATTTAACGGAGGGATATTAAATATTCGGGGCTGTGCAATAAAGTATCGAACCTCGCGTGAATACTTTGGAGAGGCGTGTAATCGATTCGAACGGGCGCGTTCGCGTGGCAGTTTATCGCGTAATTGCTTTTACCGAGCCGGTCACAATTTTTCCTTTTTATCCCCCCTCCTTCTTTTTTTCCTACGATCTTTGCGATCGCTTTTTGATCGGCCCCCTCTAATTTCAGCTGGTTCGATCGCGTGAGCGATTGCTCGTTCTCGTGCGATGCACACACCCTTCCCACCCTTGCCCATCCGTCCAACGAATCTAACAAAAGGGTTCCAAGCGTTAAAAAACAGTTTCGATGAAAACTCCTCCAGCGTACGAGCTCGAATCCCTTTCGATTTTTCATTCGAGCCTGACCACGAAACTAATTGCTAACGAGTTTAGATTACGCGATTTCCCTACTATCCTCTCTTTATTACACCTATTATTCTCGAGTTTATTCGACTTTCTTCCTTTCTTTCTTTTCGCTAATCTCTCGTCTCGCAGAAAACAGAAAAACTATGATTTCCAAAATCTATCTCTTGGCTCGTTTCGTTTCGTTTCGAATTTCGAAGAAGAAAGTATTAATCGCGGTATTAACCGAAATTCTCTCGAAAGTGTGACTACGACAGTCGAATGTATACCACTGTCTCGGTTCGTCTCATGGGTCTCGTCGACTCCAGAGTACTCTAAGAACAATGTCGCGACTTCTCGCCAGGGCCAAGTATCTGTCAGCATGTATATGGTTATGCGCTGTTTCCTCCGGCTTATTGCCGGCTCGAGAGAAATTCATGGAGAAAAATCGTATCGAGAGAGCCAAGCCGTTATTAGCCGAACCAGTTTGGTCTGAAACACTTTTCAACCTCTCTCCATCATCTTCCGGATTGCAACTCTCGAAATTTCGTTTCGTTTCGTTGGTTAGCCTGTTTTACCTAGGATAATCGTGAAAATCTTGAAATTCGTATTCTTTCTTTCGTTCGTAGCGCGAGGAATACGAATGGGAGGGAAAGGTTTCGATTTTGGGGAAGCGAATCGATGGAAGGCATCATCTGTGGCAACATCTGCAGGATTGTTTAAACCAGGGCCAGATGACTACATGAAGTCGAGGCGATGCCTAGCCTCCTCCTCCTCCTCCTTCTCTCGTATGCATAATGCCCTCTATTAGAACGATTACTCGTGTTTGTCTTGGCGCAAAGCGATGTGTACACTGGGCGAATCCTGTGCCGTGGTCTGCCAGCGTAATCGACCGTGCAAAAATACGCGAGGCCTTTAAACGTGGAAACGCTATATACGGGAATATCGGGGCCCGTATATTCATACGTTTGTATAATTTCCGATATTCGCGGGGGAGGGAAGGGGCGAAAGAGTTTGTCTCTCATTCGATAATTAAATTTTTCGTCGGTTATTTATACCATTTCCCGCTTTTTAATTTCGTTTAATCGGCCCCGATATATCGTTAGCGCAAATATTGTCTCGTCCCGTCTCGTGCCGTCGTCGTTTAAAAATAGATAGGAATAGGCTTGGGGAAGAAAATTTAGAAATAATTTAACGTTCGATATTTTTTTCTCTCTTTTTTTCATTCTTTCGCATTTATCAGTTTGCCGCATTTTTGCAAAATAAACATTCGAATATCGAGAGCCGAGATTAAAGATTAACCGAAACGAATTGTTTGCTCGATGCACTGCTTCTTTGCCGATTCACGATTCATCCATTCCTGCTCGTAACGAATATTTACCGTGTAATTTCGTTCCCTCGGAGTCAGACCTCGCTCTCGTATTCCCGGTTTAACCTAGGCGTGACGCAAGTACCGGATTGTTTCGATAAAGGGTCAGGCCATGATTTAAAACGCGAGGGTTAGAACGAAGGAACGAAAAAATTTACCACGGAGAATGCAGGTATGACACGATCTTGTCCGTGCAACCTCGTAAAAACCTGCTCGGAATTGCCTCGTAAAGGGAAAACTTGGGGAACTTTTATAAACTCTCCTTCCTCGAATTTATTCGGTATGAGTTCGAACGAACGTGCAATTGTTTCTCGTGGCTGGTCGATTGACTTCGACCATGCTTCAAAATAGCAAGAGGTTTCTTCCATCTATGAACGTGTTTTTAGATTTAGAATAGTTTCGATAAAAACAATTTGATCGATAAATTGCGTAGTTCTATTATTCGAAATATGATTACGATATGACGAGTCGTGTGTCGATTAATATTTGTTCAAGTACTTGGAGACATTTTATGAAGCAATTAGACCACAATTTTTTCGCATATCCAGATATTTAATATATACTTTGTCCCTTTTCTTTCGTTTCGAACTTGCAGTAAAATTACTTCGTATTTCATTCCAATAATTAGAATTAAACGTTTAATTGCCATCGCGATACCGTACGTTAATTTCATATCGCGATTAGAAATTCGTTCGAATGTAGGAAAATACACGTAAGATTATATCTGAACATCGCTGGTGGAAATAATAGGTTCAAACAACACAACTCGATAAACCATACCCCGAGTATTTCGGATAATTCGAGAAGCGCGGACACGAAGGACTAGAAAATCTCAAGGAAGTCACGTATCCGACTTGCCAAACTAACTAAAACTAGATTCCATGCTTGGAAAAAAAAAAGCTATCATCCTGATATCATCCGAGATTCCAATTAGCAGATGAAGAGAGAAGGCAACGAGGAGTCAAGTTGGAGAAGAATTGGAAAAATAGGATAGAGAATAACGCGAGAAAATATTAACGGAGACGAAGGGATGTCCGGAAAGCAAGTATCGCCGTCCAAGTTTGCAATCTACGGTTGCTCGGTTGAAATATGGAAATTACGGTGGGGCGAGTAGAAAATGGAAAATGGCACGGTGCTCCGGGTCACGTGAGCTGCGTAATATCCAGTCACGTTATGCGTTCGACTGCAAACCCTTTAAGCCGGCAATAAAATGCAACGATTTTCGTCGTGTGCGCATCCTCCACCGGCGTGGCATCCTTTTTCCACGCCGCAGTAACGGAACAACCCCCGCTCACCTCCCCCCTTCCTTACATTCACTATTTCGTTCCCTATGGCACGGGGCGGGCATTTGTAAGTCGAAACACGTCTTGAATATACGATAAAATTTTCCCCTAGATTTGGGTTCATCCCGAACTCCCTCGTCCTGGCGCGCCCCATCTCCTCCTTCGCCCTTTCGAATATAAGCACCGAATTGTCCGCCTATCTGCATACACGCGAAACCGGTGCCCGCTTCGTATCCAATTGTTCCACCGAGCTCCTCCTCCAACGGGTATCTTTATTACTTTGTGCCAGAGTGAAATAAGAATTCGAAGACGGTAGAGAATTTTCCAGGATTTCGAACTCGGTCGCTCGTTCCAATGGACACAGATTCGATCGATACAGATTCGATTAATGAATATCAGAGAACGTGGATTCATCTACAGTTTATTCAATCAGATATTCGTCCGAAATTTTTCGAAGTAGAATGAGTAGAAATGGAATCAAAGTGCGTCGAGAGCGTAGATTTGAACGTTGTATATAGGTTTGAGCAGGATTTGATGAATTTTCTTTTATAAATATTTCGAAAAGGAAGAAGAAGAGTGTTTTCGAGTAGATTAGAAATGAAGAAAAGATATATTTCCAAGTACGATTTAAAATTTAATTGTTTATAAAATACATTTATTTAGAACTCGATTATCTTCGAAAATTAAAACTATTAGAAATTACGGATGATGCAACGTTAATAAATAAGGATCACAAATTTTTCGAATAATCCAGCGTGGACGCATATTCGAGACGATTGTATCTCTCCATAAATCCTTCTTCGCTTCCACGGTCGTTTCCACGATACGATTGAAAAGGGTATAGCCATGTACAGGAAACTCTATCCGTCGTATTTCCTTTTTCTATATACCGAATTCTCGCCGGGTCGAGACGTTCTTCCGACATTTATGGCAATATGCCGAGCGACCTTATGGATTCGCATCGAAGAAGAGTGGACAGCCCGCTCCTCCTTTTTCCCCCTTTTTCCTTGCTCTACATAAAAACTGCATCCGGAATATTCCGAGAGAAAAGTTGCGCGACTAAGAACGCCGGTGTCATATGAAATTTGCGCATGGAATTCGTGCCTATTCGTAATTAAGAAGATGCAACCCGGTCAATGTGATTACTCTCTCTCTCTCTCTCTCTCTCTCTGAAAGACTTCCAGTGACGCAAAGCAAAGTAATTACCTTTGACTATATCTTGGAACTGGAATAATCATCAAGATGCGACGAGATTTATTTCGTTCGATATATCTCAAAGATATCGCTCATCAAATTTGGAAAGGATTCGTATACATGAATCTTGACGAATTCGAGGGATTCTGTCTCTCTCCCTTTGAAGAAAAAAATTTCTACGATTTGAATGTTAAGGGCGCGCGAAACACGAAGCGCGAAAATGTAGGCTGCTGCAATTATTATTCATTCGCGTATTCGAGCCGAGAAATCGGACCCGGCGACGTTTTTCGCACAATTTTTATAATTAAAAACGAGGCTCGCGCGCCACCTTCCCCTCCCTCCTCTCTCTAAAGGTAGGCGCTTTAATGAAAGGTCTGCTCGCGTTGAAAAATATTTCGAGCGGAGCTGTATATTGTCGCGTAATTACTTCGCGTGTCAAAGTGATTAGTAAACGAAATTAATTAAGGTAATTCGATCGCGAAAAAATCGTTTTATTATCGATCGTCGTAGGAGAAACGCACGATTTAAAAAAAAAAAAAAAAAGAAAAGAGGAATTAATCTCGACACAAAGGCGAGGAAATGAGAGAGCGATAAAAAGATTCACCGATGAAGCTGTCGGAAGAATATCCCTGAAATCGTTGGGAAACTGTTTACCGGAGAACGAACGGTTGGATCATTTTCTTATAAACGGTGCAACAATGCCAGCAATTTCCTCGTCGAGATTTTCACTTAAATGGCGGGGAGCGAGAGGGAGTTTTAAAAAAATTTACGGCGTCGAAAAATGGACGGACGTTAAGAAGCAATTTTTCCGATTTTGATTGCGAGGAAAGAGTCGAGGAAAATGTGTGGTCCAACCGCACTACTCTCTCTCTCTCTCTCTCTCTCGACAACGGACGTTAGAGAGTCGTAACACGGAATGGCGGTGGAAAATATCGCGAAGGAAATCGCAATAAACTAGGTAACTCGGGTTAACTTTCTTTTCGCGTGGATAAACGTTTCCTTTTTTTTTTTTTTTTTTTTTTTTTTTATTCCTTTTAACCCGTTTCTGCGGCGAGCCGAACGGAGCACGGTGTCAAAAAGTAATTACGGGGGCGGTTAGGAGAGGAACGTTTATGAAAAGCTCGACGCCGCGAACGACAATAATAAAACAGAGGGAAGTGGGTAATAATTCTTGCGACAGAGGGAATACTACTCTGTCTCGACGGTTTTTTCCCCCGGACACTTTGAGCTTCGACCATTACCCCGCCACCAAGAAGCGGGAAGAGGGATTTTTCACCGCCTATATACAGAACTTCCTCTCCTGCCAACGAGTACACCCCTCTGCCTACTATACTCGAAAAGTTTCTCCTAAGTTTCTCGCTACTTATTTTACCGTAACGCCGTCAATGAATATAGACCGTTGAGCTGATTTGTGGGGGGTGGATGAAGGCGTAGACCGTAAATTAGGGCGAGAAACACGTTAAGTTGAAGATGAAGCTGTTTAACGGGGAGGGAAAAAATTCTTCTTTCTTAACGGCGCGCCATATATCCACGTCGATTAATCTTCGAGTTTTCCCTTCTCTTCGCGAGTGTATAAAGTAGGTAAAGTTTAAAGAAGGTTAAACTTGCGGATTAATTCTACGTATTCGAGTTACGCTTGTTCGAACGCATACCAGCCCGCATACTAACGACGCGTCCAACCGTCTCCAGGAGCTTGGTTACACCGCGTGTTCTCTTTGAGCTGGCACATTTACCCCCCGCTAATTTTCAAAAGTTGCTGTGCAGCCTATGCCACCAACTTTGATGCCAGCGCTTTCACCTAATTTCCTCGGTGGTTAGTGTATTTGACAGGTAGTTTGGTCTTTCGTTGAGAACGTTCAAAGTCGATTGATATCCCGTTTCGCGGGAAAGACAACATCGTTGATCGAAAATTTTGCACGCGATCTTTCGTCCTTAATCTTTTACATACTTGAAATACCTTTTCGATATTGGTTTCCAAGTAAAATCTTCCTATTCACATTCGAGTCGCTTTTAATCGCACATTATATTTTTGCTCCACAATTGTCGTGATAATAAACGTTGGAAAATAAATGTTTTCGAAAGAAAAAAAAGAGTAGAGATTGTCCAGCATTCCTCCTGCGTTTGCGCATCAGAGGAAGAGAGGATTGGAATTTTTCTGGAGTATCTCTCGCCGTTCGTTTCGTCCCTTCTTCTGTCGAGGATAACCGCACGATCGACGCGAGTAAGACAAGTGCGAAAGCAACCCCCGTCCAATCAATCTTACGGCATATCGAACCCCATCCCGCTCGAATCTCGAGAATATCCACGCTTCCTTCATCCCGACTCAGGTCCGCCCCTCGTTTCCCATTCCCGTCCGCCCATCTTTCGCCCCCACCTTCCCTTCTGCCACTCCTCAGTCACCGCGAAATCCTCCGTTAACAAAAAGGGCGACACGTACGTACGTACGTGGGGTTGTTATCCGATGGACCTGACAAAAAACGTCTCGCTCACTCGTTTCGCTCGTATAGGAAACATGATTGGGATTGTTATCCGTCGAGTGATAGCTAGCTGTACATCCACTCTCCAGGGCGAAAAACTCGAGCGGAGTGGCTACCTTGAATGGATGGATCTCTCTCTCTCTCTCTGGGTCAACAATGTCCTACACTTACTTTCTTACTTCGTTCTCGCTTTTCCTTACTTCGAACTTTTTACAAGTATACGGACAAAAAGTTTGCAAATCCTTTTTAATAATAATAATAGCAATAACGAGAGAGAATTAATACATTTTATCGCGCCAGACAAAAATATTGCAAATCCTCCGTTTAATAATAATAATAATAGTAATAACGAGAGAATTAATATACATTTACGATTCAATTATTATTCGACATTTCGACAAATTCTACATAGGGTTGAAGTAATATTTGCGCGTTATCCGTTGGATTTATCTCTTAATTACTTTTATCTATCTATGGTACGTCCGTCTTCTCAAGAGGATTGTCCATATCCAACCGGACGGATCGGGGAATTCTCGTGCGACAAAAAAGAAGGGAGAAGGAGTTAAGTTTTTTATCTCGAGGGGGATACGACGGTATACATATATATATGTGGCTCGTCGATCGAGGAAGAGGCAAGGGAACGAGAATTATCCTTGCCAGGATCGAATTGTCCTGGCCGTCATTCAAATTCGTTTAAACTCCCTTGCTCGCACGAAAGTCTTTCTCGAACGCGTTATCTCGAGGAAGAAGGGAGAAGGGGATCGATCTCTTTTCCACTCGACGAGTGCTTTCGAAGATTTAAGAGGGCCGTTCGAACGACAAGAAGCGGAAATCGTTCTTTCCTTCGGGGAAACTTTTGCCCATGAAGGATTCTCGCTAAGTGACTCGTTCCCTGGACGGGTTGCAACGGGTTGCGAACATCCGAGACCTTTTCTTGCGAACAACACCTCGTGCAAGTCATTACTTCGCGTATCCAGTCTTGTCTCTTTGAGACAAATTAATTTCAACTCCTTCCCAGAGGAGTTTAATCCTGGATAGAATAGTAATTTCGACACGGATCGTTTATGCTTTTCCCGTCGAATTCACGTTTATTAACGCGGATCGCGTATTTATCTTATCCTTATAATGCCGAGTATTTATTCGAAATTTCGAATATCGTAATTAAATTGCTCTGATCCTCTTCATTCGTTTCCTCTTCTGTCTCGAGCATCCCTTCCGTCGGTTTTTCTCGAGTCGTTCTCTTCGTCTTTCGAGGGAAAGATTCGTTGATTCGAAATTCTTCATTTTTCGTGCATAGATTTGTCTTCTTAAAAAAATCTTAGAAGAAAGGATAATTTGAAAGATTAATAATTCCGCTCGCGTCCGTTCGTTTCTCATTCATATCGGTTCAATTTATTCACCGTTGCATCGTAATCAAACTTTCATCCCGCCCGATCAACCGTTCGTCCGATTCCCTTACGATGTATGGGCGCGACGCGTTCGAACGCAATTTGCATTCCGTTCGCACTCCGATGGATGGACGGTTGGAATTTTAAGACTCGTTTGTTTTTCGATAACCGATCTCAATTGCCGTCATTAATCGGGGGACGTCATAAATCAGTCGAGGACGTATACACACACACGCGTGAATTAATCATGGTAATTAATGATTTCGAACGGACGCGTACATATTAATTTTATATCGGAACGCGTCTGCATTCTGATCGAGCGCTTTAAGTATAGCGGATCGCGGGGATATTTCATTTCGGGTTCCCATACTTGGAATACCGAATGGGTATGGGCCGGAAACACCGATTAATCTATGAATTATATCAAATAATCGATTTTCTTCCTCGAATCGTCGTCAATTGGTCGGCGAGATCGAAACCAATTATTGAATTATTCGCTCGACTTAACGGACGAATTACAGTCGGGGTTCGAATCGGATCCGTTGAATATGAAAATCAGTGATTAAAGACAAGAGATATCGTACGAAAGTAAGAAAGAAGGGAAACGTTTTTATCCGTTCGTGAAATATTCGTTACGGACTTCTTCTTTCGTCCAGAATGGTTTTTAATTTTCGATTTGATGAATGGTTGAAGAGGAGAAAGAAGAGCCATAAACACAACTTCGAAAACGTAATAATTTTTAGCGATTGATCACTAGATTAAAATATAAATTATCTGCTAGATTATCCCGTATATTCATCGAATTTAATATACCTATTAAAAATTATTCTTTCAAGAAATTTTCTATTATTGTACTTTGCAAGTCCGACAGCTAGTATTTCATTCATCTTCACTTGTATTTCCTGTGAATTAATGTAAAACTATTTTTCAAGCTCGTTATCAATGAATTATTATTAATAATTTCATTATTTTTTCATATTTATTCGCGCAATTCAGCTTAACTCGTTTAAAATTAAGAAAAATCGGAGATATCATCGTGTAAAGGGAAACATAATTTTTAATTGTTGACTTCTTGTCTCTTATTCTTCTTGGATCTCTGATCCAAGAATCTCGTATCCCAAATTTTAGAGCATTTATTCCTGGAATGTATATTTCTAGGAAAAAATGTAAATCGAAGGTTCGAGGTAATTTGTACATCACATTCTTAATAAAAAGTGATTTTAACGGCATAAATGGTTTTCTAAGCGCATTTCGATGACAAAAATTTCGCGTTTTTTTTTTTTACATTAAAGTTTCGTTCGTAATTTTACGTAAATATAACAAAAATTGGCACTCTAATTACAATAATATTATTAAAATGCAAGTGGAACCATTCAAGAGACGAGTGGAAAATTGATACGACGCGAGGAAGGATACGATACAACGGTACAATAAATTTTAGTTGCTTCTTATCGATGAAAGATGGTTTGAGAACAGAGCGAAGGAAATGTCGACTGAACAAGAAATGGGGCATGAAGGGAGGGGATGTTTGGTGGGTAGAGAATGAACACCGGAACCGTGCTTAATACTCGGCCATTGACTGGTGTACCGGAGAGACACGATGCATTTAAGTGACATCGCATTACGGCAAATCCATCGTAAATAGCCGAGCTCAAGATGAAAACGGAACAGCTCTCGGGAGTGACTCGGGGATGAAACGTTGCTGCGCTTCTAGCTTTACAATTTTCTTCGTGTAATTTAACTAGATCTAAGATCCAACGTCTCTCCCTCCCTCCCTCTCTCTCTCTTTCTCTCGTTTCGCGAAAATTCGTATCCGCGATCGCGCAACGAAGAAGACTTAGAAGTCTGATGGCAAGCAATTTCCATCCAACGAAACGGCGGAAGCTCGAGAATTTTATTATTAATAGAACGACGCCGCGGAACGATTGGAATGGCCGGCTCCCTCGAAAACGATTCAATTTCTTCGTCATTGATTCTAGGATTATCGTTACTCTCGGGGATTCGAGTAATCGTCTATCGTCGCGAAACGCTCCACGTATCTTCCATCCTCTTTTCCAATCTTTCATACGAAACGAAACTCGTATAAGCGTAAAAATCACTTTTATATCGTTATCCAGTAACGATTCGTTTCGCTACATCGAATCGATTAATAGCGCGCAAACAAAAAAAAAAATTCACCACAAAGGACTTTGCTCTAATTTGAATTCAAAATCAAGTTTGATCGAGGAGAAAGAGAGAGAGACAGAGAGAAGAGTCGACCGCGTTATCGCGTGCAATTTGCAAACATGATCGGTTCCTCCGTCGACGCCTTCGAGGAAGATTGCCTCCACTCGAAGAAATTCGAATAACCGTCTATCGTCCGTCGACGTTGGCCGATTCTTTCGGGCGAAATGCCTCGCGTTCCTTCGAGACTCGTTTCCTTCTCTCTCTCTCCCTCTACATCCCTTTCTCACCGCGGAAACAGCGGCCGTGAAATGAAATGAAATCGATAATGGGATACGCTCGTGCGCGAATCGTTCCGAGATAAAAGCTGTTAAGGAGACAAAGTGCGGCTTGGAAAAATAGAAGAGGATCTCTCTCTTTCTCATTCTCTCTCTCCCTCTCCCTCGACTAGGAGAGGAAGTCGGCGTCGGTTTGGTCGGCGAAGAACGGCGTAAAGAAGCGCGCCTTCTTGCGGAGACTCGTGGCTCGCCGAGTTTCCGGTGAAGAGGAGGAGAGGGTGGCTCTCGAACTTTTAAAAACGTTCCCGCAGACTGGAACTAACTTATCGAAGTGTCGTTCCCTTCCTCCCCCTTCGGTACCGGCTTCTCGATACGGGAACTTCGGTTGGATACCGCTCCACTTTTTCACGACGAACATTCAACCATTTGCACGCCGGATGTGCATTATCCTATGGAGCGATCTACGATTTTCCTCGAGACTTCTACTTCTAATAAATATATAAACACGACACCGTGACAGATGATTTTTGGATATGGATAACTTTGTCTCTCGATGTTAAGGGGGATAGAAGAGGGGGATGGAATCGGCGTGAATTGGTAATTCGAAAAACTGGGCGAGGAGAAAAAAAAAGAAAAAGTGGGGTACGTAAAACGGGGAAAAATGGAATGGAGCGTCGTTCGTGCACGATAGGTTCTCGGGTCCCTGTGGCGCGGTGGCGACAAATCGATTCGTGACCGACAATTAAAGTCCTCCACGTTGGCGTGAGGCTAGATGCGATCATTATCTCAGTCGTGATTGGCCTCGCTACCGTCAAACGATTCTACGATGATTTTTATTCGCACCTCCCCTCCTCCCCGTATCGAGTTCGCCGGTGATTCAATAACGAAAATGTAGAGACGTGTAAAAAAGAAGATTGACCAGGTTCGTTTATTTTTATAACGTATATTCGGGGCGGTAGAATTTCGAAACGCTAGTTAACCTGGATTTTTATAAAGCGAGGCGAAGCGTGGCTCAGTAATGAAACCTTTTTATTTTTTTTTCACTCGGTGTTTCAATGAAACAATTTCTATTACGCCGAGCTACTTAATCTTCCGCTCAATCGTGTGATGCGATAAATTATGCATTATCTTTGGCCAATATCGGAGCCTTCTGAAATTACAATTATTCATGCTGATCAATTATTATTATAGCCCGCGGTCTCTCGTTCCGCCTCCCCAATTCGGTGTATCGCATGGATTACTTCCAAATCCAACTACGGCCTGCATTATTTATCTGTTAGTCGATTCGTTTTTTTGCAACTTTTATCGAAATCGATTGTTCCCCAATACGCGATCACCAACCAAACCTCTACGTTTTTATCCTCTATTCATCGAGTTTCAATTTTTAAATTTCATTGGAAAATTCATTTTTCATCGATTTCATCAATGTCCGGGGGTAAAAATATAATAATTTAATCGCTTCGTTTCTCCTTAATATAACGATTTCGTTTCTTTTTCTAGGTTTTAGAAAATTTAATAAAATCCGACGAGTGGAGAAAGACATTTGAGTAATTCGATTATTTTTTCGGAATTGAATTTATCAATTAATCCCACTTTTTTTTTTCGAATTAATTCGAATGAGATTAACGTAAATTCGATCGAGTTTTCTGTCTCGTTCTCGAGGAGGAGGGGAAAAAAATCAATTAATTATCAGCTTTGTGCGCTCGAGTGTAACGTCTCTCGTTATTGATAAATAGCCCCCGTAGTTCTGAACGATTATATCGTCGGAATAATAACCGAGGCCGACCTAACTTCGCGGAGCTACGATACCTCGGCTCGGTTGAACGGCTGGATGCTTTTCAAGCGGAGGTTTGCACTTGCCTTCGTTATCCGGGAAGGTCTTTCACCTCGTGTCGTTGAGCCTCGATAATCGTCGGAGCTACGATTTTTCGAAACGTATTTTTCTACAACCATGGAAGGTTTTTCCAATTTCGAAATTTCCAATCACCTGAAACCGATCGGAGAGGACAAGGCGATGTAATAAAACGGATCATAAATCATGGTGAAACCGTAAAAGGATCGATCTTCGAATAATATCAAGCAGATTAAGCCTGATGACATCGCGAAGATATCCACCTCTCGTTCGAAAAGCATATTTATCGGTTGAAATCGGTGATTGGAAATAGGCGTGCTATCGACGGATAGATCGAACGATTGTCAAATATTTGAAAAATAAAGCAATCATTTTTATAGAATCCGATTCGATGTTGCAAAAAAAAAAAAAAAAAAAAAAACGGGGAAAAAAAAAAAAGATCGCGATGCGCGCTTTTTCCGGTCCGGACAAAGCTGGAAAGGTAACTGGAATATTTCAGGTTTAATTAAATCGAGGGGGAATATCATTGTCAATGCGTGGTCTCTGGATCCCTTTCATCCTGTAATCCTGATTTATTCTGTACATTCGGTCCGAGGAAATCGAAACTTCATCGAAATTAAATGTATCCCCGCATTGGCGATAGAAATTGGCGACAAATTTCTGATTGTCCACGGTATACAAAGGGAATCGTTCTCACAAAGGATGATACGGGAAAGGAATGAAAATACTACGAAAGTTTGACAGAAACGTTTGAGAAAATCGTACTAATAATCTGTCCAACATTGATATTTCCACGGGTATTGGTACTTTCTCGATCGGCCGTTGGGAAAGGATGAACGGATAGGGGAGAAGGCGATTAAACGGGGCAACGATTTTTTTCGATTCTTTTTTTTTTTTTTTTTTTTGTTCCACGCGGAGAAATTCTCGTTGTATTTCGCGAAATGCGATTATACCGGATGATTAGTTGAGCACGATAACATCATCAGCTCGGCGATCATACTTCGCAACAGGATCTGGATTTATTCCGGCGAGACAGCGGGGCTTACACGATCTTCTATCGAAATTAAACAGGGATTTCGCGTTGACCCCCTTCTCCGTTCGTGTACGCGCCTCGTGTTACACGCGTGCATGCGTGCACGCCGATGGAAACGCATCCATCCCCCTGTCTCCCTCTCTCTCTCTCTCTCTCTCTCTGTCTATCGCTCTCCCTTCGTGTATCCATCGCGCAAGCTGGCTTACATTTTAATCGCGTTCCATCGAATTCCACGGAAAATCCCTAGCAAATCCCCGAGGCGTGGCTCACGCAGAGACTTAGTAGTTGTCCGGCGTAACAGTGATTTTTCGCGTCATCGCACCGGTCGAAACGATAATCTTAATGCTTCTCGCCGATTTTTCCTTGCGTTATCCGATTCTTCTTCGATTCGAAGACGGGGGATACGCGCGTCAATCAATTCGAACGGTTTTCGATTGGTTTAAATTATTCGAGTTATAAATTACTCGGATGATAACGCGAAATCACAGGAAAAATCAGAGGCGAAATATGACGATGAAAATGCAACGTTCAATGTTCGAAGTAGTTTTTTAAACGAGAAGAAAATATACGATATTCACAACCGGATCGTGCGTTAGTTCTACGAGACTCTTAATTAGAAATAAAAGTGAAATACTGTTAATGAAAGGATTAATAAAACGATGGGATTTCGATGGAAAAATGTATATTATAAACGCGGAGAAAAGTTATTACGAAAGTTTATTATTACGTAAAAATTTTGATCACGGATCGGCCATCGCAGTTCGACGGAAAAATCCGCGAAAATTCGAACTTTGATATTCCTGACGAAGCCCGCGTGATCGTGCACCGAAAACGATAACATCTCATGATCTCTGGTGGTCAGGTATGGATGAACAGCAGCGACGCACGAGTTTCCTGCTGAACCGATAATTGAAAATCACTGTCCCATATATCGATTCGCAGGATTGTCCGCCGGTGGCTCCTTCCTCGTCCTCCATCCTCGTTCGTTCGTTTGTTCTACTAACTATCTGTCCCTTCCTCCCCGTCGATATATTCATCGGGGAGCAAATAAAGTTACGAATTTTTGGTAAAGCTTTTCTTTTTTTTTTTTAGTTTTATTTGTTTATTAAACGGACGACAGAGCCTATTGACGAGATGTAATATACGAGATGTTGAAAACCCGAATCACGTTTGATAAAAAAAAGGAAAGGAAAACGGGGACAAAGCGAGGACAAAAATCGAAATAACGAAGTTGGCGAGGGAAGGGATTTCTGTACGCTGATGTGATCAAAGGAACGATGTACGACGATCGCGATTGTTGGATAAAAGATTACAAATGAAGAGAGACGAGAAAATTGTTGAACATTAATCGATTTTTCGCAAATTTTTATTTTCGATGTTTCGGAACGTTAGTCGGATAAACGAAGAAGATTTTTCACTTGTAACTCGAAAGGAAGATTAGTTTATCGTTCCTTTATAGCCTTTTCTTTTCACGTTGGCGTTAATTCGATACTGCCAGAGGATAGGGATTAAATCGGATTTGCGTTAATGTCTTCTACTCGAATTTTCAAGATAGAACAGATTCGATTCAATGGCGAAGTAGTAAAAATTTAAAGACCATGCATAAAATAAATCTGTTTCTTCTCTTCTGCGATCTTTTTCTTTTTTTTTTATTTCAGGCTATTCTCGTGATATACATTTGAATACGTTAACATATTCATTGTAATGTAATACAATTTCTTTTTACCGGATCCAGCAACAAAAGTGTGTGAAAAGGCCAAGTTATATTATAGATAGTAAGTTATATTATAATAACAATTCCCAATTTGTGGATTGCAAATTACGAACTGATACAGATTTATATCGTAACGATATTTATTATTTTGTTGTTCTATCGTATCATTACGCCGTAGAATCGCCAATAATGCAATTCATTTGCATTGAGCAATCTGTGTTTAGAAATATCGAAAACAATTGATTCTCATTACACTGTTCAATGTAACAATCCGATCTGTAACATGATTCTACGTGAAAAATCATTTTCCTTTTATCGTTAAAATCCTCCTAAACCACTGAGCAACATTAAATGTATTTCGAACGAAATATTCGCAATTTCAAGTGCGATCAAAATCCTGTTGTTCGCATCGAAAGTTATATTTGTTATCGTTGCTGCACCTATTGCGAACACCAGAGAAAATATATCCCATGTTTTCGATACTATTTCCGAGGGAGAATCCATTTCGTCGAAAAAAGGAAGAGAACGAGGCAGAACGTGTAGTATGGACTCGCTTAAACTTGAGTCTAAGTCGGAGAAGGGGGTGAGAAGGGTGGGAAAGAAAGGCGAACGATGAGAACACAGAAGGGGGATATAAGATAGCGGAAGTAACCGCTCAGGCGGAAGTTCCAATTGCCAGCTAGATCTATATATAATAAGACAGGAGAGTTATACTTTCTGGGCCGGGCGTCGTAACGCAGTTCGAGTGCGAAAGTTTCGGCCCTTTCCCGCCACCCTCTCGGAATTATCTCTACCACCTTTCGTCTACCATCGTCGAGATAATTAAATATATCCTGCCACTGAAATGCCCAAATGGATTTTCTCTGGACGAAGGCGGCCGCGATAAAGGATTTTCCTCCCTATGACGAAACTCGAAATTGAAGGAAAGAAGTTTTCTCCGCTTGTTCTTCCTTTCTTCGGCCCATGCTTACACCCACGTTCTATCAGGATTCGAAAACGAACGCTGCCACTTCGGATTTCCAAACTTTCGTAATATTTTTTTAGTCCCCCCTCCCCGACGAAACATTAGAAGAGAATATGCATAGACTTGCTTGCGTCATCAAGTTAATTTAAGTGAGAAAAGAACGAAAATAATTTGATGTAACGATTATTATATAAGTCAACAAGTATTCAAAGCGTTTCCACGGCAGTGAGACAAAAGTGGAGGAAACTAAACTCGGAAAATGTTATCGATGAAATTTTCTTACTTTCAACGTTGATATTTTTATATAACGTTTCCTACAATTTTGTTATTTCTCAAATAACGAGGACTTGTCCGAGAGAATCGAGTGTTTCCTTTGCTAGCGGCCACGATGATTTCGAAGGAAAGATGTGCATCTGACTGTTCCGTACAGTGACAATTTCGTTGCTTTGACAAATCCGATTTAGGGGGACGCGGCGAAATTTTCCGCCATAGTCGTTCCCGTTCGAATGACTAGGCACGAACAGAGCGTGGTTTTGGAAAATTGTTGCAGGGACTGCAGGCCCTCTTGGGAGAAGCCATTAAGTTTCATTTTTTTCTCTCGTTTCCCTCGCCCTCTCGCAATTAGGTTAGCCGCGCGAACTTCCACTCCATAAAGTTAGCTACCACCGAAGGACGATAATTATTATGCCGCATAGCGCGACTCGGCTTGCGCCATACCACTGCGACAACTAGGTGCTTTGGGACCTTGTTCTCGTCCACTTTATTCGCGAAATCCTCTTTGATGAAAATGATATTCCCTCCTTTTATTTTTCTTCTCCTTCCCCCCAGAAAAAATTACGTTGCCACATGTACATACGCGTATCAATTGATACAATAATACTAATTCCATCATCTTTCTTTCATCCTTATTTAATTATTGGAATTTGAAATTTTTTATCACCGAATATCGACAAGAAAATAATCGTTTCGAAAGAATTAAACGTATTATAATGCGGTCGAGTTATTATGCAAGGGAGGTAAACAAAGTTGATGTCTTCAGAAATGACTGGAGGGTCCTCTGACACTAGTCTGTTCGAGGGAACGGCACGAAATCACCCCGATTGGGAAGCCAGACACGTATTTCAAAGCCAGTGAAGTCGGTTAGAAATTAGTATACTCTATCCTTCTCTGGGATGTCTACGACTTTTTAATTTATTCAAGGAAAGTTTGTTAGAAATTCGTGCAGTTCGAAGCCTGGCTTTTCTGGAATGGGTACCGACCGATCATCACCGGAGGAACCAGATGCCACGTTTGTCATTTTTACGTTTTCATTAAATCTTTCTCATTTTTCCTATTTCCTCTAATAGCGTTTGTCTGTACGCGAGCAAAATATTCTTTGCGAGTGATTTAATTATTTTTGAAAGGATCTCTTCTCGTTTCGTTTTCGAAATTCTTAAAGAACAGAGACCGTTAAGAATCTATTTTTAACTTTTCGTAATATGAAACAATATTTATAGCGTTATTCGTAACCTTTTCCTATCGTAATACTATGTAACTTTTTATTTTAACAGTCTCTGATCACATATCTTTTAACATTGTCTCTTAATTTAAAAATAATTTAATTATTCGTATCGATTATTTAATTACGCCCTGTTGATTACTGGACAATTCCCTAGACAATCTAGTATCTCTATTACATGACAGAGAAAATCTTCTCGCCATCGGTCATCGTTATGACGGTACGTTGATTTTCCAGTGTGGCTGGAAAGCAGAAATCAGACAGGCCAGATGACCATACTAGCGACGTGTATACGCGTGGACTCGGCACAGCTGGACTTTATCGTGCTCGCGTGTGCGATCGTGAATCATAATGCGTCGCGCGATTACACATTACGCGCCCCCTCCCTATCTAACCACTCGTAACGCATTACTGTACGAGTGGGTTCGTCAATATGCCGGCGAACTAGATTATGGCTGTATCCGTGGTAATGCTTTATCGTTCCGTATAACGTTCGCGTGTCGCACGTTTACTCTCTTTCTCTATTCTCTTCTCTCACTTCTATGTTTCACTCTCACACTCGAAATAAAACGCTCGACCTGGCCATGAGACTCTTTCGCGACGAATATTCCCCTTTCGTATCGATTCGGCTGTGTTTGTTCAGTATCGTACAACCGTACTAGTTATTCCAGGTTACTTTGTTTCTCGTATTCGCATCGTTTCATATGGACTTTTGACACCCTTTCTTCTTTTTTTTTTTTTTCGACTTGTTTAGAACGCATTTACGTTTTATCACGGATATTACACGTAACGCGGAATTAAATAATCGAAATCGAAAAAAGATTTAATTCCCGAATTCGAGAAATGAAAAGAAATTGTTATATTAAGATCTCGACAATTAATACAGGCTATCGGAATTATTCTATACGGATTGTATTGTATTAGTGCGTTAAACGATAATATGATCGCGACAATATCGTACTATTATGCTGGTGTGGAATATTAGCAATATTATCAAACATTGATTCTGTTAAGCATATCCGTTCAGCGAACAATATCGTATATTGTACACACATAGATTTTTCGGTTAGGCGAGAAACGATGAGCTCGCAGTCAGTCCGACGATACTAGTGGCCGTGGCCGCTTCGAACAGGAGTAAATCATGATTAATCGCAATTTCATGGACGTTCTGCGTAAGTCATGAAATTAATGTAACGGTATAACTCGCGATTACGTACATATTACGTGGCCGCGTATCTCTCCACTTGTTACCACTGTCTGGTCAGTTCAATATGCCGACAATACGCGCCTATGCTCATGCTTTATCGCACGAGCTATAACCGTCGATACCGCTAGGGAATAAGGAGTGCCAACCTATGATAGAAATATGTGCGTTGCGATACAGCGTTACGCGAAGAATTAGACAATTATATACGAAGTTTATGTAGATTTTTCCACGACTGCGTAATCTGATACTTTCAAAACTACGGCAAATACTTTAATATCGTAAAAATTTTCGTCGTAGTATCGAAACTCTAGTATATGATCAATGAGGTTATCTTCCGAATCGATATAGGTCACGAGCAATCGTTTTCGAGTGAAAGCACGATTGTATGTCGTATGTTTCGTTCGGATGGGACATTTTTACTGTTTCATTCAAATTTTATTTTCCCTTACAACCGGTTGTTTCTCTTGTATTTCTGTTAGACACGAATGTTTTGTCGCAAAAAAAAAAAAAGTGTAAAAGGGACAAGCTTCTGCCTCATGCACTTAAAACAAACGTCTCATTATAAGGCGGCACCGAAAAGAAAGATGGCATGGTAGCGATGAATAATTATCTTGGTGGAAAAAAGCAAGATGGAAAAAGTGAGTTCAAGAGCAACGGAAGTTAAATGGAAATATTATTCTACTCTGGTCGTGCACGTTTTACTAACTATTCGCTAGGATTCTTTTTAAATACTGCTATTAATTTAGTTCTTTTCATCGTTTCGATAAATTGTTTTTAAATAGTTAGCTTTAATCTAATTAATCATGATGAATCATAAATCTAATTGCTATTTCTTTTCTTTAATATCGTGAAAAGAACTAATGTAATGGAATAATCTATTTTTTAGATTATTACATTCCTTTATTTAACAAATATATAATATTTTTTGGCGTAATATTCGATAGAATATATTTGAAAGATGAAAATAACGTAAACTATGCATATGGAACTATGCATATGACGTAATAGAAAAGAAGTATTTTTATATTTTTCTCACCAATTGATGTTTGACGTAGAACATAATACTCTTTTGGAAAATGTCTTGTAACACAAAATTAACACTCAACATCATCGATTTTCACTTTAATTCACTCGTTAAAATGACGACAATGTATCATCATAGGAAAATCATGCTCTACTATCGAAATACATATAGTGTCAATATGACTACTATTTTATTATTTATGAAGTATTAAAAAGTTTACAAAAAATTATATTATAATTATATATAATTTAACATAAATAGGAATAAAATATATCTTAAAATTCTTCATTGATATCTTATTAATAAAAAAATATATTTTTTAAATAATATAATTGCATTGATTAATACTCTTAATTGAGTTGTACGGTAGCGGTAGCTTGTGATTGCCGTGCCATCTACGCTGCAAATTTTAAACGTCTTAAAGACAAGCGATCCTTTCTCGTCCGGAGCTCGTCGAAAGCGGTTGTGGCGTCGTTCTACTTTATGTAAGTAACATGAAACAAATTTACATTCACGGCAAAAACGAGCAGTTCCATCACGAAGCGTTGTAAACTTCCACGGCGTGTTCGTACACGTTGTTAAACATTCATATTTTTTCGCACGCATGAAATATTCTGCGCAGTTTCCTTTGGCGTCCCGTGGTCCGCGTTACTTTTCGTTTCACGACTCGAAACAATAGAAAAAAGGAAATTACTGTGTTTATTTATCCTCGTTTGCTAACCTCGTTCGAAGCACGCTCTGATACATTCGTGGAATAAAAATAAAATTAAAGTGATGTGTTTGAACAGCTAGAGTGTCTTTTGTTAGGTCGCAATATCATCTTAATAATTTACGACGTCAAAATGGCTGCCTAATTCGCGTTGTGTACTGTTCGATTATGCGTATTTGTATGCTTATTCGTCTTCCCGTATACGAGACAACGAATACGAGACAAAATCGTAGGGGAATTAAGCGAAAACTTTTCATATTTTGTATTTCGAATCTATCAGATACGATTAATTTCGAAATATCTTGATCGTACATCGAATGAGATCAATCCGTGAAAAATGGTGTTCGCGAAGTCGTAAAAACGAGACCGAAAGTGGCTATCCTTAACCTAGTCGAACTCGAAAGAGCGGTGCTGTGTTAAAAGGTTTCGAATTCGATTTACGATTCGAAAAATCCGTCTATCTTCCTAACGCACTGCTTCGGGATATGCACGGACAACTGGCATGAGAGGGAATATATACGAGATAGTACATTTTTTTTTATAGCTATTTCCAACGGTAGCGAACGTTTCGTAATTAATTACAGCGGGGTACTCTCTTCTTTTATCGACTACCGTTTCGCGAGTGGCTCGTAAAAATCCGTGA
>NW_006263698.1:306000-319512 GCF_000469605.1 Apis dorsata | reverse complement strand
TTTTTTTTTTTTTTTTTTTACTTTCATTTTTCCTTCTTTGACCGTGCTTCTCCACTCTCTTCTTCCACCGGTTATGGTTACCGTTTTTAAATTTCGTCACGAATTTTTTTTAAGAAATAAATGGATAATTTCGAACGTCGAGCATAGTCGGTTATAAAGTTACTCGAAGTCGTTATCTCTTTTCTTTAACGTCTTTTGCTTTCGTTCTTTATTTATCCTCTATTTATTTCTTTTGTTGTGGGTTATATATCACAAATTGCAATATCTTTTTATTTATTTATTTTTTTTCATTCTCTATTACGTAAAATTAAATTATATCGTATTTCAATTCTTTCAGTTCGATCAAATTATACACAAATTATATACAATAGTACAATTTCGATTATTCGTTTATCTTAATTAATATCGAATGGTCGAATGAAAAAAGTTTACGAAGGACATCTCGATCATTTCTTCTTTTTTATCCTGATGAATAAGTGCGATCTTTCGTGAGTTATCTCGTCAACAAAATATTGTTATCAATAAATAATATTAGTTATATATTAAATCGCAATTGTAACTTTCCATTGTTTTTCTCGAATGAATCATTTCTTTTCTTCTCGTTCTATTTTCTTTTTCAATCGTTTCAATCTACGTGTTCGAGTATCTTCGATTTCCTATAATCAGAATGCATTTCAACGTGATCCATTATGTGTTTTCTTATTGTTAGTCGCCCGTGATTATTAAGGATTTTCCACGCGATCAAAGCTTTGTTCATCAACCCTTTTTTTTTTTTGCGCCTTCATCCCCTGGAATGTATACCCTCGTAAAAAGACACTTTATCTCTTCTTTATTGCTAACGTCTGCCGCGTTATTTCTGCTTTCAGGATCCGACATCAAAGTACCGGTTGCAATACTGAACTGTCTTTATGCGCGTCAATTGTGCTTCGAGGATGCATCCTGCAGCGCGATTCTAGAGATCATACCGAGAGTCTGTGGTCCAGAACTGGGTGAGTGATAAAAAATTATTTTTTTATAATTTTTAAACAGATATAAAAATAAGCAAACATTTTTATATATCGCGAATTATTTTATATATCGTTCGATGGAGCTTTTAATTACGAGTTGAAGAATTGATTTTCGAATCGATTCTCGAATATTTTCTTTGATTTAAATAATTACGAAGAGAAGTAGGATTGTATCGAGTTTGGAAACTCACGAAGTCGAATGGTGTCGAGTAGTGCAACTGTTTTTTCTTGGCCAATGTAACGAGAAGCGAAAAAAATGAGATGGACCAGAGATACGGTCGACGACCCCATTCTTTTCGCACTTCTTTCTCGTCTTCTATTCGTATAATCGTGTTTTTCTTTTTGTTTAAATATTTGTTTCTCCACACATTGGATCTATTGAAATTAATGGAAATTCTTTGACTAGGTGTTAATATTAAACATATTAGATTATAAATTCATATGTAATAAATTTTAGATAGTTTTACTGCGATAGTAATACTGCGATTTCGTTATAATTTTAAATGGATTAATCGTGCGATGTTTCTTGATTTCGTTTCTCGAAAATATCTTCATTTAAAGTAATATTTTTGGAATTGACGTAACCTAGATAAAACCTGTGATTTTTGACAATTCCAAAAGTAGCACTTACTACAATATCATTTGACGTTGTCAAAATGATGTTGGTCTGATTTCGTTTTTTTTTTCTTGTTAATTTCTGAAATATTGAAATCTGTGATCAAATTAAATTCAAGTCAGGCGCTTTTTTCCGATAATCCTTGTTTTCGAAACCTTTTACACGTCGCGTAAATTATAATTCGAATAGGTACATTAAAGAGAAAGAATTACATTCGAATTTACCGAATTTAACGATACCAAAAATGGGGGATAAATACAGCGGTGACGTCGGTGAAAATTAAAACAAACAGAAGGACGGCTCTACTACATAATAATGGAATTAGATGCGTTTTACTTTAACGAAAGTAAAACGTAGGGAAGGCCGTTAAAACGTGCTCTTTCGTACGCGTCTCGGGAAAATGGGATTAATTCGTATTTAATTTACCGAGTAAACGAGGCTGGAAGCGTGATATCGTCGTGGTACACGTGCGACCGCGAGCATGAACAGAGCTACAACGCTTTGCAAAGCGAAGTAGATTAACATGCGGAACTTCTACCGTGAATTACGTGTAATTAAAAAAAATACAGCACACCTTGATTGGTACCTTTCGAATCGTTTGTAATTTTATGTTTCTCCCCCTCCACCAAGTTTTTATCGAAATTGACGTTGAATTATAACAAACGAAATTTCGGGGGTTAATATCGAAATTTATCATTGGGGCGTAACACGAGAATAAAAATTTTTATCCACTCCGTTTCTTTTTCTTTTTCTTTCTTCTATAAAAATGGAAATTATCATAAATAAAAAGAATTATATGGTGGAAAAAATCGGTTATGGAAACAGCGGCAAGAGTATCAGTTATCGAGTGAAACGGTTTATTTTCTGAATGACTGCTTCGGCGAATTAATTAACGCGTTTTCTCCGCGCGATTCAAAACAAACGGTTGGAAAAGTCCAGTTGGCCGGAAAGGGTTTCGAAATTAACAATTCATGCATCGATCTCGAAAAAACGATGTAAACTATCGATTCTCGAACTACTTGCAACGATTTTTATTGCAAATTAACTAACGTAGAAAATAATCTGGAAAACAATTGTACGCGACTATTATTCACATTTAGAGAACGTCTCATATTTTTCATGTTTTTTAATTCGACCTGAAACCTCGGAAATACTCGTCCTCGTAAAAGTCCACAAAAGGACAATTATCGGAATTTGAACGTAACTTGATAAAAAGAATCAATTATTCATAGATTATTCGATACACCATAACTTTGACAGAAAGTTAATCGCGTTTTTACGTCGATTATTACTACTGCGAAAGTACTACAACTAAAGGGAAAAAGTTGGTTCAACGGTTTTAAAATGTATTAAAAGCGTTTTCCCAAAGTCCGATGAAATATTTCGTTCGATTTTTTATTTTTATACGGATAAAAGAGTCGCGTTTTTCAGAGTCACGTAATTGTACAAAGCGTTGAACATCAACAACATCCTTTTATGCCTCGAGGATCCGATTATTAATAGAGTTGCAGGAGAAATTTCTACTTCGTCGATTCGGCTACCGATTAGAACGAATCTATGCGAGGATCTGTGCCATGTAATTTCGATATTTCAAGCGGGGAAGATTCAACAGATAAGAAAGAAGCGAGCGATATCGCCTTCGGAGACCGTATCAAGGGAGAATCGCGTAAATTCTTCAGCCTGAAAATTCTGGTACTCTCTGATAATTTTCTGAATACCTTCGGGAAATCCGGGTGAAAGGGCATCGACGCGTATTTCACGTTTCAGAAACTATTTTCCACCGTTTACTACGTATTTGCTTGACTATTTTTATGGTCAGTCTTCCCGCTTTTCCAATACTTCCCCTTCCTCGTCGAGTTGCATCTTCCTTTCTCTAATTAAAGAAAATTTTTACTCATAATCGAGGCATCGATTCTTCTAAAGTCTGTAAATTACGACGATCCCCTGTTGCAATATTCCCTCATTTATATTATTCCCGCGTTCGTTGATACGTCGAATCCATCGATGGACATTCATCGAGCTCATAATCATCCGTCCATAAACAGTGCGGTCCCCGGAACACGAATCGAGATATCGATCCACGATGCTTCCTGTTCGCAATCGGTGCGAGTCGAAATTTCAGTTGCGGAACGCGCAGAGATAGGTCAACCGGAAGTTGCCGATATACTCGACGCATTTCCGACCGTACATATCACGGTTGTCTCTTAGATGGTCGCAATTTCGTCTTCCATCCAATTGCAAAAAATGTTGGAACAGATTTGAAAAGTTTAATTAGTTTCGTTTCGAAATTCAACTATTCTTTTTTTTTTTATCCCTTATCGCAGAATTTAATCGAATTCCTTGTTATTGACCCTCTGGTTTAATCGAATTGCACGACGCAAGTGGAACGAAAGAAGAAAACAATTGGAAGAGATATAATATCGATTGAACGAGGCGATTTGTCGGATATTTTGTTGAAATCAGCAAAAGATTATCGCTAAGAAGCGCGATGTAAAAAAATATCGCGATGTGAACAATTTTCCAGATCGTTAACATTTCGAATAATCTCAGCACCTGCCATAATCTTATCCGTAACCCTTATTCCGCGCCATACGATGAATATTGTCGATTGTAACGGACTTTCATTTCGTGCTAGTGCATTTCGACCTTATCGACGAAAATGATCATTCGAATCGAGGAAAATCTTTCGAGATAGAGAAACCTGTTATTTTCGTGGACCGAGTTCAACTGGGATCTTACACTTAAAGCAATTACTTTTTTCGGCTGTTTATCAGATATCGCATAATTGTGATTGAACGTTTAATTGCGTCCGTTTCGTTCCCTTTGTACGCGAGTTTTGGCCACCGTGTTACTGCTCTAATTCAATTTACGCGATCGATTTTCCGTTACGTCGAACTTGATTAATAAACGCTCTTACTTTATTCGAAAGTAACGACGATTCGTTACCGAGTTTCACGACTCGTGGAAAATAACTCGATAGGACGATTTAAATTCTCAATATTCTTTTGTCACAAAGATCATCATCGTGTTTCGTCGATATTATCTCGATTAATCAAAGCAATTTCGAAGAATTCTAATTTATCACGTTCTATTCGACTATCATCTACTTGTTTCATCCGTTGAATATTTTATCGCTTGAAAATTTCTCGCCAACTTGGCAAAGATTTTCTCAGCGTCGCGAAACGAAACGAAACGAAACGAAACGAAACGTCCGATTTACTTTTACCCTCTTTCTTTCGTAAATATGTGATTGCGACCGAGATACACGAAAGAGTTGCGGGGAAATCTCGCCACGACAGGTGGATTAACGTGAATTTCAACGTTAAAAATTCTGGTTGAAAAAGTGAAGAAAGATAGAGACGGGGTAATGTTCGTTAGCGAATAAAAGGCCGTGACAAATCAACGAGTGGACGCATCCCATTCGCGATGGATTCAGCCATTTAAGTGTGACAAGAAGGATTTCCGGTTTCCATTCTCCTGTCACCTGAAAGTGAAATTTCACCGGCGTACCTTTTCCAAGTTTCTGAGGGTTGTGTGCGCTTGACAACCAACCAACGCGCTTCCAAAAGAGGGTTGTCCAGAAAATGTCGATCGATGGAGGATGGAGGATCGCCAGTCGATTCGGGATTTCGTGACTTTTCCAAATGTTGCCCCGTCTATCTGTGTGAACCATGCTTTTACACGCTGTTACACGAGTTTTTATATTCTTTTTCGTGCTATCCATCTCTCTGCAGTCTTCTTCCCGATCTCGAGCGAGGGTTGGTTCTCGGGGAGGGGGATGAAAAATGAGAGGAAACGCTCCAAGTATGCAGGTATCCGGAGTAATAACGTGTCGGCCCAGGGGAATATGGAACGAGAGGACTTCCTTATTAAAAGGCTTTGGTGGCACTTTGCGGTCGGTATACTACTTTTACGTCGATAAATAACGATCTCTGGAACTATTTCCCTTTTGCTTTCTTTCTTTTCCTCCAAGGATCAATCTTCTGGAACGTTACTTTCCAGAGTTATCTTCGTAAAACGCCCGCAGATTTTGATATTTCTTCGTCGAAAGATCGTTAGAAAAGTTGATAGATGATGCAAGTTTATCGAGAGAGAAACGTATACTCTATTCTCATCAAATTGTTCATCGATTCCTTCCTTATAATTCGAACGGGATAAGTAATGAAATAAAATGGAATTGACGCGATTTCTTCGAATTATAATTGGCAAGATAATTGTCTTGTTCGAAGGCTATTCGCGAAAAGTCATTAGGATGCAAATTGCGGGACACTTGGAAGAATTTTTAATCGATTTAGGAAAAATCGAGGGGGTAGAACTTTTACAATTATTTCTCTAAGTTGACTCGATACATTATAAATGGACGAGGGACAAATCAGTTTATATCTTATTGTTAGTCGAATCTAGGGGAATAGGAGCGGGCTGCATTGTTTAAGGGCCAATTTCCCGAGGCAAGATTAAGCTTTCGAATCTCGGTTGAAGCGTCACGTACGCGCCGAGATTTATGAGTTCCGGCACGTGCAGATTTTTATTCAAGCGTTTCTCCCCTGCCCAACAGGCATCATCCAGCATTTTCTATGCTTAACGCTAATTTCTTCATATCTCGAGACAGTTTCCTGCCCGAAGAAATTTATACGGGAACGTTTCGTCTTAAAGTAAACTTGGTAAAAGCAAAGAAAATTCTGCCGTTCCATTCCTGACGATGGGAAAATATACGATAAAGTAAAGAACCGTTTATAAAAGACTCGTGTACAGATACAGATGATCGTTGAGAATTGGATTCATTGTGGAAGCATCGTGCTTAGAACTTGCATTTCACGTACTTATATATCATACTATTCAATTACAGTAAATTCAGGAAGCATTTTTATAAAAGTTATTATTCGCGAACGAAATTTATATTTAATTCTCGTTTATTAAATCTGGAAAATTATTTCCAGAATGAAAAGAAAAAAGTATTGGAAATAGAATTTTTAACTTTCTAAAATAACTTTTTTTTTTTTTTTTTACAATATCGATATTTATTTAATTTCATCCCCATTAAGCAAAGGAAGTATATTATTAGATTTATTTTTCGCATTTTTTGTATTATTATTATTATTTTTTTTTTCGTCACAGAAGAACAATACAATTTTCTTGGTCGAACAATGAGCGAAACGTTTTTCCCATTTCAGATAGATTTGTTCGCTATTACGAGAAATATTTTTTTCTATTATACGTTCATACGAGAATAAAAGAGACGATTGTTTTATAAATTATCCCGATTATTTGAACGAGTAGCGGCGTGTATGCACACTTTTAACGGGCCGCAAATTGCCCTGTCGGCCGCGTAATAATGGGCCGGATTTACTTTAAAATTCAACTGTCAAGTCGTCGTTAAAGGACCGTTGTCCAGCGCCGGTCGCTGAACCATACGTTGGACGAACAATGAATAACGTGAAAAGGAATATTAACCGAAGAGAAAGGGATATTCGAATTCTCTTTAGAATCGCGAATTGTTTGAAATCTGCAAGGCAGAAGAGAGTCTCGAAAACGTTTATTTGGATTTATGAATCTTCCTATAGACTTCCACCTCTACCATTCTCTCTCTCTCTCTCTCTCTCTTTCTCGTCACGCTTTTGCTTTGCCTCGTCGCCTTTTCATCTCTCTTATCGTTCGTACACATTTCGGATCTCTCTTTTCGGATCTCTCGCTCGTCCGAGGCCAAGTAAAACTGAACGTTAAAAGGGATAGCGTCGACGTTCAAATTAATTCTGATTTATCGTTGTATACTAATCCCGATGCTTTCGGGGCTTATCACTAACGCCGCGAAAGGTACACGGACCGACCATTACGATCGATTCCAGTGAATATACCATGGGAAAGTCGGGAGAGCAGCCGGGTATCTTCACTTTTTAACGAGCCCCAATTTATAGAATTAGGTCGAAACTCGCTTTTAAAGAACGTAGACTTTAAATGGGAAATTATTTATAACAATGGAGCGGAGATAATAAAGATGGAAAATGTACGGTGATCAGAAATTAGGAAAAATGCGAAGAAATGATAATGGAGGGATAGAATTGAATTAAATTAACAAGATAAATATAAATAAAACTTGGCGCAATTTCCAGATTCTGGTATAATTTTAATCTTATTGTATCTCATACGTAAAGGATAAATTTTCGTAATAACGCGACGAAAATATTTTAAAAAGTATATTAAAGTATGCGGATAGCAAGGAATAAAAATCGTTGATGTATTATGAACCATTGTTTAAATATTTAAAAAGGAAATGAATATTATAAAAATATTCAAACTCTCTCTCTCTCTTTCTATATATATTTATACATATAGAAATAAAAAACTATTTATGAAAAGAATTTTTTTGACAAAAGGATTGATCGATAGTTTTGAATAATACGATAACATATAGGTAAAAAGTTGATAAAAGTTCTTAATGTTAACGAGGTTAAAATACAGTTCTTCCTGTATTCGCATCGGTAGGTATCGCGCACTAATAATATCACCTAGTTTATTCGGCGGAATTGTTCGCACAAATCGACAAGTTTAAATGATTGTCATAATTAACGAAATGGCGTGTTATTTATGCCCGTAGCAAATACCGCGTACAAATCGCTGCAACTGCATAGGCCGAAGTTTATGTTTCCTGTCCCATATTCGACAGTCTGGTTAAAGGCGAAACCGAGCCCGTACCAGGAATCTCCGTGTCATTTGAAATAACGCTTTCATTTGGTCAACAGTTGGCCGAGCCAAATGATTGATCGTTTGAACCGGAGCCAAATCATCGATTACGCCTGAAGGTATAAACGAATTTACTTGCTGTAACTGCGAGCCAAATTAATCCTGGTGGAAACAGAATAATATTCAACGATGTTATCAACAAAACAACTGGACGTTCGTTCCTTTGTGATTGACAGTTCGACTATTTCGCGATATTTTTTTTTCTAATTCCAAAATTTTCGTTCGGAATAGCAGTTTCGTGTTTCGTTAAAAAAAAAAAAAAAATATCTGGCTTGATCGAATTCGAAACTGAGATAAAACTGGGGGGTTTATAGGCAACGAAGCCAGATTCTTTTTCAAAGGATTTCTTCGCTCAACGATTGGACTTGATTATACTTATACTCGTGGCAAGTGTGCTTCGTTGTTATCTTTCTGGCCTCGGGTTTCTTCGTAATAATTACAGCTTAGAGTGTAATTTTTCTTCGGATTAAGAGAAACAGGGCGATTGATAGGAGAGGAATTTTCCAACTTCGTTTAGATACGATTGAAATTTTGGAAATCGCACAAAATTGGAAACGATTAAAGCAAAATCGAAATAAAAATTTCCCGATCGAATATTTCGAATATCTCTAATTTTTGCGCGTTTTAATTTCGATTCGTTTTTATTGCCAAATCGAAGCGCACGGTTTTCAAATTTTTTTTACTTTTATTTCACCGATGCTCGTTCGTTAAATGGTAAAAGTTTTTCAGTATTTCAGTATTCCGGGGAGGAGTAATTTTTGCTCGACTCGCGAAGAAAGCATTTTCATTTAGTTTCTTCTAAGGACTTTGAGGATCTTTTCTTTTTTTCTCGCGACGTTTCGATCGATCGTTCATAGTTTTCGTAGAAACTTAGGGGAAAAAGAGAGCGAGGCGCAAGTATTGTTAGACTCTTTAATGTAAAAATCTTTCGTAAACGTAATTTCGTTGCTCGCAGGATTATCTCGTTAACAGCGTATCGATAAGAAACTGCCTTTAGAAATTGGCGAGGCAACTTATACTACTCTTGCCTTGCCCCTTCCCCCTTCTCTCTCTCTCTCTCCACTTCTTGCAAACTTTCGAATAAATACCCCTGGTTTTTCTCTCTCGATGCGAATCGAGTTATATACGAATATATATTCCCTTTTTTGCAACAAGGAAATTTCCAGCGTTTCCCAAACGAACGTTTCGCGTGTCTCGATTAACCTCATGCCATGACACAAAACGCTCCTATAAAACGTTGCTATAAAAGTTCTGAAACGAAAAAAAAGTGGAAGAAATGAAGGAACGAGCGAAGGCACCGCGATTCATTTCGCCTTCTTGGAAAGGATCGTGCAAGTCGGTTTCGAATTGGTTGATAATGAACCGAGTCAAGACCGCTTATCCTCCAACGTAGCCATGCCTGGTATTGTTTAATTGCACGGTGTCGCGTAGAAATTTACGCGTCCGATTACGCGGCACGATCGCACGCGATTTCGCAACGATATAATCGGCGGGCACGATTACATTTATTGGGTTTAGCATGAGCCGTAGGGGCAATCAATTTACTGCTTAAACGTTTATACGGTAAAATGATCCGGAATATACGAGCGCGCCGGCCCTTCGTCCCTTGTTATGGCAACCGGTAGACAAACCACCCTTCCGTTAAACCCTCGATCGCTCGTTCCACAACCGGAGGGGAAGGGAGGATAGAAAATTCTGCCTCGTCGTTGCTTATTATTATGCGCACGAACGAAAATCACTTTGCCAACGAATGCGGCGATGTCGTACGTTGCACGATGCGTACAATCTAATTTCTCTGGGATAACTCGGCGCGGAAACAAGCGTGCACGCGCCGTTACACGCGACAGGCATCCACCTACCCCTTCTCCTTCCTCTACCCCCTCGATATTCCTCGAATATACGAAGAATCGGGAAGAAGGGGAAAGAAACCCTAACGTTTCCACCGGTGGGATGGTCGATACTTGGAACGCATTGTCTCTGTGTGTGTATTTCTAACTAAGTAAGTAGAAAGTTGTTCTCCCCGGGACTGTGGAGGATTATTCGATTAAGGAAACGGGGGATGGGCGAGGAAACTTCTCCATTGGTTCATTGGTTGCAAATCACTGGAAGGTACGAGGTGGTAATACAAGCTGGTTACGTCGCTCGTTCTATCTGGGAGCGTCTTCTTTCGAATCCACGCGCAGTTTCCTCCAAATGAAACGGTTAATTATTTCGCCGACCGAAGTTTAGAATTCGGGAGGGTTAAGGGTAAAGGGAGATGTTACTGTTTCAAGAGGAGAGGGATACGAATATTAGGCGAGTCTGGATGAAATCTCGAGCAAAGAGGAGGGAAACTTGGCGAAGTTTTATCGTCGTAAAAACGGTATCGTCACCGATTTATCTCCTCGCTTTTATATTTTTCGCGCTTCGTAACTTTTTAATCGTCCCTGTGAAAAAAGGGGTATGTGCGTATAAGATAAGAGGATATATTGAATGTCCTTGAGAATTCTCGGTATCTCTGGTAATCTGGATTTTTCTGGAGTTAATCGTCGGTACCGGCGGTATTGTTACCAGGATCGGGAAATAAGAGGATGGCCGGGTCATTTAATTAATGAGACAAAGAAGGGGAATCGGGTATTATGCATCGAGAGCCTCGTGAAAACGCAATCGAGGGAAATAAAGCATCGTTCCGGGAGAAAAGAAAAGAAAAGGAATTGCCGGCTATTTACGTTAAAATGAATCGGTTCTTGTTGATCGACGAATAATAAACAATGTCTGTGAATTGTGTATCGAGGGAAGAAAAAAAAAGAGAATATAGAATAATCGAAAGCTGGATCCATTGGTGGAAATAAAACGCTTGATCACGGATCGAAACTCGACGATCGTTTGCCACCATTAATAAGCGCGCGGGAAGCTTGGTCTTGCCTTTGAAAAAGGCACCGATAAGGTGGCAAAGAGGGTGGAAATGGCGATGAGGACGGAGGATCTTCCCATTGTTCGAAAATACAATGTACGTTGTTATAGGCAAAGCGCCGTGCACGGTTCTTGAGAACAATGGGCTGGATGGAAGAAAGATAGCGATAGAGAGGAAGATCGTACAGTTGTATGCGATCTTTTTCGCGTGTCTTCTTCACGTGTCTGCGTGTGTGTTGCCGGATGAACATGCGCCTGAGAAAAAGCGGATGAAGAGAAAGAAGGAGAGAAGGAGAGTGCGATGAGACGGAGAAAAAGGGTTGCGCGCATCGCGCCACCCCGATTTGTTCCAGATATCTCCTTTGCTGCGCATATTTTTTTCGCTTTCCATTCTTCGACTCGCTTTTCTTTTCCTACTTTTCCTTTTTTCCCGCTCGCCAACGATGAATATTATAATCCTCGAAACTTTCGCCCACGATCCTCCCTTCATCCACGCGACGTGATTCCCGTAAATTCTGATAATTAAAGCACAGCGAATCGAACGAGATGAGCGAGAAGAGGAGGAGGAGGAGGAGGTTAAATGAATGAATAATAAACGATTGAATGAAAAACGATCGTATAACACGAATATAACAGGAATATAGAAGTAGCAAACATTTTCGAATTTATTTCGTTAATTTCGTATCCTGCAGGTTTTTCCCTCGCTCTTGTTTTCCGTTGGCTTCTTCTTTTTCTCAATGGAACGTTACGAGGCAAGCAATACGTTACTCACCGCTTGAAAAATACATAGAAACTCGGGTCACAAGGGTTTTTATGATAATTATGGAAAAAAGAATGGGAATGGAAACAATAAGGGGCGGAATCAAAGGGGATGTCGCGCACGCTTTGTAACGCGGTGAATGGCGAACCTCCTCTTTTCGCCGGGGTTGTTTAATAAAAATTGGAAAAATCACGTATTATATTTGATCGCGGTAGATTTAATAAACGTTGCAATTACATTTGCGGCGCGCATTCCTTTTTTTTTTTTTTTACTCTCGACATTTCGAACATAGGTCGCCATCCTTTGATGCAACCCGGTTTTCATATTTTTACATCGCTTTAACCATTCGATTCGGTGGCCGCTTTGATGGTAACGAATCTGAATCGCGATACAGTTCCACGATTTCCTCCGCGGGATACGCGTTTGTGTCGCGTCGAAACGGCCGTGTTTTCACTCGGAGAAGGTATATGGAAAATTAGCTAGTCGGGACATCAAGACGAGACTCGTCCCCCCGATACTTGAAATACGCAATTGTGCGAGTATCGATAAATTCGTTCGTGCATCGTACGCACGCTATATCCCTTATCCTTCTCTTTTTCCATAAACGTTTCGCCTTTTCCCCGCCATGGGCTTGACTTTAATTCGTTACGTTTCGCGATCCTGTAAAAATATCGTTCGTTAGTTTAATTGAATTTCGATCCTCCGTTCGCTTTCTTTTTTTACTTTTTCCATCGAGTATCGAAATGAAATTTAAAAAACGCGTTCGATAATCAAAAAGGGGAGAGAGGGAGGATAGTTCGTCGATATTTATGATGTATAATGAATGTGGGAAATTAATAGTAGGTCCGAGGAGCGAATAGAACGTGAAAAATAGAAAACAGAGGGAGACAGAGGGGAGGGAAGAAATATAGTGATTCTTCTTTTGGTGCACGAAACGAGTATGGAGGTTCGGGGTCGAATACAAAGCGGAACTATCGCTCTCAAATCTCGGAGCGTGTATTGCGGGGAATATTCCCTAACACAGAGACGAAAGCCCTGGTTAAAAAGTTGGGATCTCGATATAATAGGGTCATTATCTGCGGCAAAAACCAAGCCATTTTTATCCGAATTAAGATACTTACTTACGAAATAATCCGCCTGTTTTAATATCCTCTCGAGGAATAGTTTTTTCTTGACCGACGATTTTCATTACGGTTATAAAAATCGTAGATTTTTCCTTCTTCTCGGTGTCGATGGATTATTATAAAAATAATACTCATTTCTCAACGAGACCTGAGAAACTTTCATCCCGCAGCTCGTGAATCGTTTTAAACGTTCACAATATTTTTTCGACTCGTTCCTTTAATCGTCGAATCGAATAAGAACTCTGCCTATTATATTTAAAGAAATGCAAAAAGAAAAATCGCCACTCTAAAAAAATTACTTCTCCATTTTCCACGTATCGCGATTCATCGATTGATTTGATCAATTAACCAGAAGCTTGGATAGAATTTTTTCCA
>NW_006263698.1:301211-305706 GCF_000469605.1 Apis dorsata | reverse complement strand
AAAAAAAAAAAAAAGAAAGTTAGATTAAATCGAATAAATCACGAAACGATGTTCCACTGGGTATTCGTTAAAATCGAGCGCGTAGAGGTTCGAATAGAGATGATTGGCATCACCTATGCTTTCCACAGGAGACAAGGGAGCATGTTTCGGATAGTGGTTGGTGGTCCAGCTCATAGAATGCAGATGGGTGGTGCACAATTGTACAAACGTATGATCTGACGTTCTCTCTCGGCCACCGTTCCCCAAAGCCGCTATCTAACAGTGGCCATGCAAGTTCTCGTAGGGTATGGTGCATAGGCGCGGTATGGAAGCATTAAACGGGAGAGGCTGGACGGTATCAGCGTTGGTGCAGCTGCAACTACACCTGCCAGATCCTAGGTTTTGTGCAACATCGTGTATTGTGACGGTTCGAGCGACTTCTACATGTGACTATCGACTGTCAACCCTATAGGATAAATACGTCCCAAGTTTTACTACGTTGTCGGTTCTTTTCTATTTTTTATTTATTTATTTTTTATTAATTCATCCTTTTGTTTCGAGGGAACGATCAATCTTTGAAATCGTTTCAACGGTGATACATCCACGTATGTGCGCGCATATTTTTTTTTTTTTGTTTTATTTTTTCTACTCCGCGCTACCGTTGATTTGTTTTATATTTTATTAAGTCTGTTTTTCGACGTTGGTTAACAGTTCTCGAATCGTATTGATTTCAATCGGTGGTCCACGATATATATCCATCGTGTTATTTTTGTCGGGACTATTTCGAGGGCTGACCCTTTATCTCGTCTCGTTTCGTTACGATGTTCAACTTTCGATTGAATCGCGGAGCAAGAGGAGAGATCGGTCGATACAATTATTCTTAAATCATTCTAAATTGTTCGATTTAAATGTCAAAGAGAAAAGTATCCCTGAATCTGTATTCTTCCGAAGACGGAGTATCTCGATCTCTCCTAGTATCTTCTTCAATCTTTGATAAGAAAAAAAGAAAAATCTCATATTCCTTAGAGAGAAATCAAATAATAATATCGTGGAATAATTTCGTCTATTAACTTTTCTCGTTCAGTCTCATTCTATCGCATTGATTTGAATACGGCTGGCCTTTCTCTCTCCCCACCCCTTCTCCAACTAACGATTATTTTATTTTAATAATATTTGTCCGGCCATATTGCTAGCCTATAACCCCTTGTCTGGCCAAGTAAGCACCGTGGTACTCTGGGAACGATTTTCAACGGTTAAAATATTTCCTCGTTAGAGTAGTTTCAACCTGTTTTCTTCTTGCTCTTTTTTCCCCCCTTTACTCGAGATTCCTCCGTACGCAGATTAATTAGTACAGCGTCGTTCAGGGAAAGAATAGGAACGAGAGTGCGCCTTAATTACTATTCCAAGATACCGTCGTAAGTTTCGTAATAAGCGAGAGCGGCAGCGGAGGCGAGGTATAAGTAATGAACGAATCCAGATGTCGTAGTCATCGTCGGATGTCGGATCGAAAAATAATGACCAAAGTGGAAGTTTCAATTGCGCTTTCAACAACGCCCGCCCGCAGGAATATTAGCGCGCCTCCTCCTACCAGGGATCCAATAATCTCGATTCACTTTGACAACAAATCGCGGATGTAATACGAGGAGGAAGCGGAAGTAAAGGAGAGTTGTTAACCGGATACGAACTGACCTATTTCTTTATCGTGACCATGCTCTGATCTTTAGAGAAGGAACGCTGATGACACGGGAATTTTTTTTTTTTTTTTTTTAGATGACGATCTTTCAAACTTCCGGTTGATAGGTTCCCGCAAACCGATAGAAACCTATGTTAACCATCGATTGCGACTTAATTTCCACGTTTCGTCGATGAGGAAATAAACGGGTATAATGATGGTAAATAAAGGATTGGGCGGAGAAATAAAGGGAATGGAGCCGAGGAAAATCGAAGAGGAAGAAAAAAAAGATATGGAATTCGTACATTACAAAACGAAAAATAAAATTCCTCAAAAATTAATGCTTAATTCGAATACTTAGACTCTTCCATTATTTCTCAAGTTACACTCATTGTTCTAAAAGCGGGCTCCTTAAGACCGATTGGATCCATGGTTAAGTAACGGTTGAACGGAGTTTACGAAGTGGCGAGGAAATTAATTTTTCACTGTCGCGAACGGAATATATCACGACGCCTTCGTTTCTATAACGCAAGTTCTGCGCTTCCGTGCTCTTGGGTACAATTTTTCCCCAAAACCGATTCCCGATATCGCGATGACAACGCCGGGTGAGTGTCCCGGTCGAGGGAAAGGGAGTACGCGTACACAAGGGTGAACCGTTGTCGAGACGATCGAGACACCTCGAGTGTTATCCTCGGTTTTCCAAGCGTGTGGCGCTTGCCATTGCTCCCCACGGTGTAACGCTAGACAGAGTTTCGTTCTTGCGATTCTCGATAATCCCACCGCCGAGACTTTCCCGTTACGTACGAATTTTTCCATGGGAGGATTTTTATAATCTTCATAGAATAGAATATAGGATGGATATAAAATGTTTTGTTTGACGATTGAAGAGGCTTTCATCCAATTATTATTGCATTCGCAAAACGTAATCCTTTCGAAAACGGAAATGGAAATGTATAAAACACGCGCGTGAATTTATCGAATTCGAATTTCTTCTGTTTTCGTTTAATCGGAGTGGAATTGTTGGGGGGTTTGAATTTTAACGACGTCATTTACATATTCGAATTGCACGCGTTTCGTTTTCTTCAACGTGGAACATCACGTGTTTAGTGAGAAGCATTCGACTCGAGAGAGATTCGTGAAATATATTCATGCTCGAGGCTCGTTAAGGTGGCGTATTTGTCATCGGCAATGAGCACACCCGCTTAATAATAATTTAACTGTTACAGTGGCTTGTTCGACGGTGACAGTGACAAAGTGTCAAGCGGCCCTGCACACTCTGCAAGCTTTCCCTTTCTTCCGCCCAACGTGCCTCTGCAGGGAACCGCATGTAGACCCGGATTGTAACAGTTTCCAGAACTTCCTCTTCGACCACCCTTGCATCTACGTCTTAAAGAAGGGTAAGTTTAACGTTAAGAGGGCCATTATTTTCTCTATATATTACCCTCGAAAAGTTCGAACAGTTTTTATCCCCTTCGAACTTTGATCAGTCGTTTAAAAACTTGCCTTTTCAAAATGTCACGCGAAGAATTGTAACAAATTTTCGAAATTCGCGAAAAAAAAACCTAAGAAAAAGAAAATGTCGAAAATTTCTCACGTTAATAATTACGTGAAATATTTCCTACTGCTCGTTATCACATCGACTACGTTTATTTAATAAGTTGAGACGATAGTTTTAGATTTCGTTCATTTTCCTATATTCCAATTCGCAATTACTCGAATCTTTCCGCGAATATACGTACAATACGTATATAGAGTCGTAGAATTTTTCTCTCGTCGGAAAATAGGATTTATAGGGGAACAGGGAAAATCAATTAAGATCAATCTAGTCGCCGTGAAAAAGGGATCGAGCTGGACACGCGTTAATCCTCTAACAAGCGTTTAATCGCGAGTCGTGATTGTAACGAGGGATTCCGGCCAGGAACGTCGGGAAAATTCCTCTCGACGGCCTCGATCTCTCCTCCTCCTCCTCCCCCTCCCCTCGATCACTCGGACTCGGAAACTTTTAACGAGTCGCGAACGTTTCTAATAATCTGGCCGATCGTTCGTTTCTTCTTTAACCTTAACTACCATCCGCCATCCGTTAGACGCACTCGAAGCTAGCCACGAGGCGAAAAAAAAGAACGCTAGTCGTCGCCCTCGACTCGCGTGCTCTCGAACCGAATCCGCTCGTCTTTACTCTCGCAGTGTTATACAAAACGAAGGCATCTGGCGTTCTCTGCTACTTCGCCACCTTGCCAGAATCAGATTATTCTCTCGAATATTCTCGATTATTCGCGATCAGCGTTAGGTTAGGTTCGATATTTTTATTTTTCTTTCTTTTTTTTTATCACGGACTTTTTGGAAACGCGTTTTCCGCCTCGATTACTCCCAATTTTAACCCCGCGTTGTTGTATTTTTTAAACCGATTTCGCCATCGCGGAAACGAAATTATTCTTATTTATTTTTTTCCCGCGTCACTCGGATTGTTCGCAACCAGATTGTTGCACGATCTCGATTTTCACGAATTCCAACGGAGAAACGTTATTTTGCTCGCCGTTTCTAATTCATCATCCGTGATCGTTTAATTTTTCAAAAGTTGCATTGTTGGAAAATCACCGCTTACGCGCACCCTCTACGCGCAGCAACCCCCTTGACGCAAGATAGAAATCGCATCGATCTGCTTTATTTTTAAAAACCGTTCCGTGAACGGATTTCGGAAGTAAGCGCGTTACCCTCTTTTTAATTATTCAGTTGTGCGCGATAGAATCGAGGAGCGGGGGAACTAACTCGAGGAAAAATGAGAAATGGCGGATGCATGCAACACGTTACGCGTCAAGGCGAAAGCTCGGAATTGATTCCTTCCTT
>NW_006263698.1:299656-301051 GCF_000469605.1 Apis dorsata | reverse complement strand
TTTTTTTTTTTTTTTTTTTTACGGCTCGCCGAAAAAAAGCATCAAAGGCCTCCGGATGCATAACGCGTTGCTTTTCACCGGACTCTGAAACTGACGTCGACTTCGAGAAGAGGGAAACGCGCGGATCTTTGCGTGTTTAATGGAGAGAAAGAGGAGCCTTTTCCAGACCTCCTTTCTCCTTCTTTCTTTTTTCTTCTCCTTCTCCCCTTCTTCTCCTCTTTCTTCNCTCTCTCTCTCTCTCTCTCACACACACACAGCCTCTTCTCCAACACCCATTCGTGGCCCAGCCGCCAGTTTTCCCTTTTCGTAGTTTCCTTTTTTCCCCAAGCAGAAGAGCGAATTTAATCTCATTAAGTGCCGAAGCTTCCTGGTTTTCGTAGCGGCTGCGGCTGCGGCCTTTCATTATCCACCTTGCCTTCCCCGTATGACCGGCTTATACACCGGGATGGATAAATGTAATTAAGATTCTGGCCAAACTCTTCTAATTGCTCGACTCATTACTCCCAAATTATTCCCAGATCTTTCTTCGCCGGTTATTCTTCTCGATTTCGATATATATCGATCCCCCCCTCCCCTCCCCTATCGACACCCTCAATTGTTTCACGAATATATTATATATTTTCCATTCTCGATTGGATTCAACGAATCGTGTGATTTTCGTCGATCGCGGCGAATTGATATTCGTCGCGAGAAATCGTGATATTTTCATTCGAACGTATTTTTAATCACAATTTTATCTTCGAAACACTTATAAATTATTAATTCGAATCGTTTATTAACGGAACGGCGAAATCTCGGCTTGTTAGCTTAATTTATTTTCTCGCTTAATTGCCTCTCAAGACACTCGTCCTCTCTTTCCGAAATTAAAATTTTAATCTTTCTATATTATATTCTTTTCTTCCCCTGCGACGAATTGTTCGAATATACTTACGTTTAAAAGTCGTAATTAAACGTGGTTCGAAACGAATCCATCGAAGGGATAGTTTCAGTTTTATCTCGAAGCCACGATCGCCTCGATCCTGTCCGTGACGTATCGGATGACGTTGATCGCGGGAAGGTTATCTCGAAAGGTAGTCGAAGACAGGGTGAACAAGAGGGGAGGACGCGAGCACGGAGAAAATTTGATCGAGGTGGCACTCGGTCGGATATATATTTCTCTTCGACTGAAAAAGAGAGGCTCGGTCGCAGCTCTCGTGGAAGAAACAAAGGGATCGCGATATCTTTGACTGCGGCCCCTTATATAACCTCCGCGCCATTGCGGCTTCTCCTACGATCTCCATTGTTCATTTTCCCGAGGGCTCGCTCGTCCGGCCCGTCGAGCCTTTTGAGCATTTTCGAACGATTCACGGATAATTCCCAATACGCTTCTTTTCACCCACACTCGGTGTTTCAGCC
>NW_006263698.1:297952-299630 GCF_000469605.1 Apis dorsata | reverse complement strand
CCTTTTTTTTTTCTTTCTTTTTCCTCTTCAACCCTCTCGCCTCTCTCGCCCTCTTTCTCTCTTCCGTCAGTTTTCCTTTTTTCGTTCTCACTCTTACCGGATCCCGGAAGAATGGCTTTACTCTGTCGATTCCAAAAAGGGAGAATCTCTTTTTTCTTTTTATTCTTTTTGTTTATACGTATATATTTTATAGTTATATATACTGCATTCGCAAACAGTTAATCTTCTTTCAATCTATGAGTATGTAACAATGATCGAATCGATTTTGTGTTCTCCTCATAATTTTTTATGATTTCTTCGAACCATCTTCTTCGTCATCTCCGCCGATCTTCTTGAAATGAATTAATTTAATCGTTTTTTTTATTACCGAGGAATTCGCGAACGGAGGGTAAGGATAACGATCTTGGAAATTATTCACAGGAAATTTTCCGATCTTTCCCTCTTTATCCGCGAAAAATCTCTCTTCGCCTCTTTAAACCCTATCTGTATTCTCTTCCTTCTTCAGATAGGAGAATAGCTTTTATTATTTTCTTCGTCGCTGAACGAATACGTCTTTTCTATTCTTGAGAGCAATTATTAATAATATCTTGAATTTTTTTGATGCTAAATTATTGACGAATACAATTTAGTTGGAGAAATTTTTTTAATTAGTCAACNTATATATATATCAGATATATATATATTAATATTTAAAATAGTATTCATTGAATTCCTTTTTTCTCCTCCTCCAAATCTTCCTTAAAGTATACAGATTCAACGAGATAAAGATACTCGAATACTCAAAACTCTGATAAACCGAACGTGTCGAATGTTCGCAGCAGGGAAATTTTCTTTTTTTTTTCCTTTCCCCCTACCAGCAAACTCATCTCCTCTTCCCCTTGCTGCACACCTTTGCCTCCGTTCATATCCACTCGATCGTCCGTATTTGAGAAGAGACACGGATGGAAAAAAATTGTATTAACCCTCTCTCTTTCTCTCTTTCTCTCTCTCGGTATTCCAGATAAGGATCCGATCGACGCGCTGCCGACCTGCAATCATGCGCTGAGCGTCTGTTTACGCGGCAAACCGTGCAGCCAGATTTACGAGGACTTCAAAAGCAACTGCAAAGCGCGGGAGGGGAAATGCAGGATGGAGAGCCGGTGAGTGAAAACGTTGCATCATCATTACCATAGTTTATTCTACTTTCGGCGATCGCGCGGGTGCGGCGAACCCTCGCGAAAAAGGGGGATGCCCCCCACCCCCATACGAAGACGAGCCGTAAGTCCGCGAGTCAATATTTACGTCTGCTCTCTCCTCTCACGGCAAAAATGTTTTTCCCCCTTCAGGAGGGAAGCCTATGCACTCTCTTCCCTATTCATAATTCAAGTTAAAGGAAACTCGGGGAGGGGAGGGTGTTCTTTTTGAATGTCAATCAAAGAAATAAATTTCTTTGCGTTTGAATTTCCTTCTTTTCGCCTCTCTGCATCGCGTCCTACCGGCTATTCGACGACTACCTTCCACTTCAAACGTAGGGTAGAAGGTAACTTGCTCCCCCTCTTTCTCTTTTTTTGTCAACCGACCCACTCGAATTTAATGCTTCTCTCGCTATCCCATCTTGGATTCCTCTTTCTCGAAATTCGAAACTGGGATGGAGAACGAAAGGAAGAGAGAGAAGGACGTTGGTTTTTTTTTTTTCAGC
>NW_006263698.1:292555-297514 GCF_000469605.1 Apis dorsata | reverse complement strand
GGGGGGGGGGGGATTAATTCTCTGATACGGGATTGAAAAGCGAATCGGAAACGTTAAGCTTGCTCGAAGCATTCGATCTCGGAGATGGTTATAACGAAAAGTTAAGGGGAAGTTGGAAATGAAGTTTCGCTGCCGGGCTGACAGCCTTGTCTGCCGTAATTTTAAACCTATTAGATGTACTTGCTTAGCTCTCCCCGTGTTATTCATCGCCAATTGAAATTCTGAAATTTCCTACGGTCGCTTAAAATCTCGATCGAATCCATTACGGATGTACAATTTGGAGAAGGATTACGAATCATTTCATTTATACAGAGTAGGTGTTCTAATTATTAATTTCATATAGGAATTACACGAGGTCAAAATTAAGGGAAAAGATGGCAAAGGGTGCTGTATATACATATATAATTTTATATAAAATTTAAAGCAATGCAAATATGGTATAATTATATATGTATATATATATATATGTATAATTTGTAGTTTCGTAAGTTTGCACGTGCATAAATTATGCTAGTAAGTATTCGAATGCATGTTAAAACTTTGCTTAGATCCGTGGTGTTTTTTATAATTATATTTTAACAATATTTTATAATTATTCATACACATATTCCCTTAATTCTACGCGAAAGCTTGCGCTTGTATAATTTATACACGCATTCGTCGCTGTAGTCTATGTTTAAAATTAGTTAAGGTTAAAGAGACGCAAGAGCTCGCATATTACACGTATGGACGATGCTAGAAATGTACGAGCAAAATTCTCGTACCAGTTTAATCTGTCCTTTAAACGAAGAATTATATACAATTGTATAATTTTCCAAAAGAAAAGTAATCTTTAAGGAAAGTTTCCATTTTTTTTTTCCTCTCTCCTCTAAGATTCGACTTAAATCATCGGTCAATTTTTTCCTTTTTTTTTTTATCACCTGTTCTTTTTTCCTTACGTCGTAAACGAATTAACGAGCGAGCGTGTGTACGAGGCACACGCTTTTAATTACAGAAGTTCCTCGCGTGTCGAAACTTTACGATTTTCTCGATCTTTCCTCCCGAAGTAATTGCCTCGTATTTTTCTTGTCACTTTCATCCCTTCTTTCTATGATTATTACCATTATACCTTTCTAATAGCGAAGAGAAGAGGGGAAAAAAAAAGAAATGAATCAAATTATGCGTTACATTCGAGCGATATGTAAAAAACAACGGCAAAGTTTCCGTGGAAACGATTTACGACTTCCAAGCACGATGCATCACTTGTTTAGCGCGAAAAGCGGACACTTTTGATGGGAAAAAGATCGAAAGAATTTCCGAGTACGTCACATATGTTCCATGAACTTCATATCATGGTTATTAGACTGCGAAATTTTCATGCAAATACATATATATATATATTTCAAATTACATACCTTTTGCATATTTCACATAAATGATAAACGAAGATCCGATTTATTTGAAATGGATTTTTTAAATTAGATTTAGAATCTTCAGTTAATAATAAGCAAAAAATTTTTCTAGAAATACAATAGCATATCTATCTATTGTATCTCAAAATTCTGTTGAATTCTTAAATTGAAATTAGAAAGAATTTAAATCAAAGGTAGTAACAACGAATGAACGATGGTTATCTCTTTCATTTATCTCGATACGATCTCCAGTTCTCGAGATATGGTCGTATAAAAGGTAATCTTTTAATCGTTTATTATTTCTATTCTCGTTGTCTATTCGGATCGTCGTCTCTACCAACCTATCCCAAACTCCAGACAGACGCGGTTCCTGAAAATACACGCTTCCTGGAAAAATCCAGGTCACTCGGTCGCGAGCCCATCCATAATTTCTGCCCTGTATTAAGCGCTATAAATAATAAAACTTATATCTCGGCAACCAGTTGAAATAAATCAAAAAGCGATTTCAATGACTTTTTAATTTCTTCTCGCGCTTTTCACGCGAAAATTTAAACTTCTTTCTTTCTTTCTTTCTTTTTTTATATAACTTCAAATGCAATGATTCAACATCATAATATAAAACATATATAAATAAACATAAGTCTCGTCGAATATTTTTTTATTACCCAATTTAACTAGATAAAAATCTAGTCAATCTCTCGAGAATCCTCGCGAAACGAGAAACGATTAAAACGAGGTTTTAAGGAAACGCAAGGAGGCATAATCGTTACAGGGTCGTTAAAAAAAACAGTAAAAACGAACGTGAAATCGTCATCGGCGCGGTGAGAATAGGACGAGTTCCCGCGAACGTTCGATCAACGCAGGATGCCTCCGTTGCATGCAACCCCTGGTAAGTAATTTCTTCGTGGAAACGGCGAACCTCTCATCGTTCATAACTGACGTACGTACGTACGTTTTCTTCGCGCCCTTCAAGTATGCGCAAAAGCAACTCGTTTCCTCCGCGAACGACTTCCTCTTACGGTTGAAAAAACATTTACGTACGAGATATACGTTGGCGCCACCTAGGTTCGGGGAAACACCCGTACAACAGGCGAAGTTTTCGGGGCCAAAATTAATTAGACGTTTACACGGCTCGCTGACGTGGCGTGGAAAGTTACGGCGGCGAGTTATTAATAAAACGAGCACTTGTAATAATTAACTCGCGATTTGTTACGGATAAACTGCGTTTAAATCGTGATTAAATTGCGGCGCGTTGATGGGGGGGAAAAAGTTGGGGAAGGAAGGAAGGAAGGGGGAGGAAGGGGAGAATTCGACGAATCGAAAAATTTAATTAATATCGGGCGAGGCAAGAATGTTACGATAGCTTACCTTCGAAAAGTGTTGTTGCTATGGAATAAATAAAACGTATGCGCAACACACTTTCCACGCAGGTGCAGCTGCGAACGAATGCAGCTCGGACAAATTCTTCGAATTTGATGTGCAGTGAATCACGTTTGTAATTGCGCGTTTCTTTTTACATTCGATTCAATCGCGATGAATCCACGAATTATTTCCGGGAACATTATCAAACGTTTCTCCTCCCCCCTATTAAGCGGAGAGGGAGTTGGTTATTAATTCATTAACGAGTGAACATATTTTTTTTCACTTTTCTTGCGTATTTCCTCTCCGTAAATACGATACAATTTATTACCGTTACTTAGTTGTATTAAACACGCTTTCACCGTGTTTTTTTCACACTCAGAGTTTCGAATAAAATCGTGCAAATTATTATTATTATTATTATTATTTTTTTCAAAATTCCTCGCGCGAAAGAAATTTTTTACCAAGAGTAGCTACTTTCTTCTCTCTTCTCTAACCTTCGCGAGTTCTATTCACTGGCATTTCTAAAAGAAAGAAAAAAAAAAAAAAAAAGAAAAAAGAAGTTGATTCCCCTTCTGCAAGGTTTACATGGCATGGAGTAGTAGAAAGACGGGCATACGCGGTGCAAGCAAAGTAGGAAAATTTTATTGAAAGATTGGAGGGGGGCGGAAGAGAAGAGTGGAGGAAAGTTAAATAGGAAGACGTTTTCCACTCTATATCTAACATACTTTTTTTCTTTTATTTCCAGGAATTCTCAATTCTGTTAATTGAACTGCCAAATACAATAAAAAGAGACCGACCGAGTGTACGCTTCTTTCAATTTTTTTTTATCCACGGTTTCTTTTAACCGTACGATATTTCTACGTCTCGTTTAGAGGTATTTCTGCCAGTTTGACGTAGCGTGCTCTCGAAGGGATTAAACGCGAGGAGATACAAAACGCGGTCCGGGATTCGCAATATCACGACGATCGGTGGAGCTGTTGTATTATTGTAAAAGCTTTCGAACGGAATTCATTCCTGTTATCTGCTTTACTTTACCCCGTTTTACCGGGATCTCGGCTCGCAGATTAAGAGAAAATTGGAACAAGAACCGAAAGACGATGATCGGGGACAGGTTTTTCTTTTATAGAGAGAGGGATGGCAGATTGAATAATTTCAATGTTATTATTACCGGACCGGAAATGACGATATGGAAACGAGAATGATGAAAAATATTCGAAAACGATATTTGGAAGTTAAAAAATACGCGTGTGAATATATGTTCATCCGTTGACAGGTTCAAATATCTTCGTTAAACGATCAATCGAATAAAATTGAAAAGATAATAATTAATTGGATTTGGAAAAGAAAGCATTCGGAATTACCAAGAAATATTCACAGAGAAAGAGAAAATCAAAATCGCACGATTATATTCTAACAATAAAAAAAAAGATTCATCCAAAAATTCCAAATTATAAGAAAGAAGCATTATTCGTTGAAAATTAAATTATCGTAAATAATACCGAATAAAAGAAAAAAGAAAATCAATGAAAATTAATACAAAACTCGAGAGTAATAGAATCACGGCCTAAAGACCGATTTTTCCTTCGAACGATTGATAATTCCTCTCTCGACTCGTAGAAAATGTATATACGTGTCTCGAAAGACCAAGAGCACGAACTTCTCCAACTTCGAAACACCTGTGTGCTTGAATTGAATTCTGTATCGTGTGTGTGTGCCAAAAATGATTCGCCGAAGGTGCCAAAGTTTTCTTGGTCTCCTCCTCCTCCTCCTCCAAAAAATAATAAATAAATAAATAAATTCAACGACGAAGTTGGCGACGTTTTCGCGCTTTGCACGAATAAATGGTCGAACTCGATACGAAGAGGACACGGGATCCAGCGGAGGTCCTGACCGTTTCTTGTCCGTTTCGTTGTAAACAGGAGGAAGCGAGGTGTCCCGTTCCCCGGGATTTGCGGGCGATACGGGACACGAAAGGCGGGCTCAAGAAATGCGCGGGGCCGCAATTAATGATCCCGTTAATTTAATTAATGCCTTCCATAAAGCTCGCGGTTCGTTACGGCCGGTATAAGCAGACTCGTTGCGTTTTCGCGAGAAAAGGGGACAAAAATAATCGTTAGTACGGGGGACAAGTGTACGTTCGCGAGATATACGGCGAGAGTTTGCTATAATAACGGTTGCGAGAGGGATTAAATGGATTAAATTCACG
>NW_006263698.1:280752-292284 GCF_000469605.1 Apis dorsata | reverse complement strand
ATATATATATATATATATATATACGATATACATTTTGTGAGGAGAATCGTGGCGGACGAGGAAGATCGAAGATTAATTTTTTGAAGAAAAGAAGAAAGAAAAGGGCGAGTTTTATTTCTCTCGTTCGAAGCGAAATGAGGCGAGAAAAATATGGATTATCGAGAGATTGGTATTAATTAGGAGAAGAGAGAAGTATACACGGGCTCTCGACCTAGCTTAACTATCCATTTTCGTGTTTCTCGAAACTTTGGATCCCGCGTAGTAGACGCGGTATAGCTGATTTTAACCCCTTGTTAACTCGCCTCTCGCGGGAATATCATTACAAGTTATAAATGAAATATGGATAAGAAAGATATTTTTAACATCCTCGTGAAATACGTCATGATACGTTCGTTGAGTGGCTTCTGTTATAAATGTCGTGTCGATAATGCCAAATTTTATAACAATCGACTAATTTTTCCAATAATAATAGTTGATTGATATTTTTGATCTCAATGATTTCCAATTGACACCCAAAGACAGATGTCGAATTACAATTTACATTGAAAATTATAACGTCCTCGATATATTTTACAAGAAGATGCTCTTATTAGACGAAACACGAAACAATATCGATAAAATTAAAATATTCCTCGAGATTGTTGAGGCTTCGAAGTCTAAATTCGAGAATAGAGATTGAAAAAAAAAGAAACAACAAAGGGATGATAAATAAATATCCGTATGACGTTTTATTAGAAAGGGGCGAACTGGAAGCATAACGACGACGGGTTGGAATTTTTTTCTTTCCACCCTTGGCCGGGTGGGAGATATTCATTTTTCAAGCGGCAATGCACCATCTTTTCTGGCGCTGAGTGGATCGTTTTCACGAGAGGACGGACAGGAGAATGCGCTTTCTAAAAAGCTACCACTTCCCGCTCCTTTCGTCTGTCTTGACGAAGACAAACCTGTTTCCATAGTGGAACGCGAGATCTAGCCAGCCTCTCCCCCTCCGACCCGGACACAACCTCACTGAATATAGGGGGAGAGAGAAACGAAAGATAACCACTTACGTTTCTCTACTTATGGCGATACTAGCGAATTAATGAAAACCATCGACGTGTATGGAACAATCATCGCCTTCGTGCTTCCCTCCTCCGTAAATTTTCTAACACGGGATTTCTGATCGTGAATTCTACGCTTGGTTTTTATAATAATTTGAACCGATATTTAAACTACGATAAAACGAAACATGACTGGAATAATCATCATCTTTAAGAGATCAGAGCATCTTAAAATATCTTGGAAATTATTACTGTTCCGAAATATGAGATTTTCGATTGTGAATTTATGTATGGATTATTATAATCCTCATCTTCACCTTTTTGGATTTACTTTATTACGGATTTTGTTTCGTGGAATTTATAATTGACGACCATTTTAAACGTGGCGGTAAAATGATATGGGGGATCTTTAGACTTCTATAGAGCAATAAAATTGCATCTAGATCTTAAAATCGAACGAGGATTTTTTGGAATTTTTGTTTAAAAAGATTTATATGATATCGTCGAAAATTGGGAGACGAATAAAAATTAAATATTCAGAGCTACGATCGAATGCGATTCTCCGTTTTTTGAGTAGAAAATAAACGTAACGTTTTCAATAAAAAGGGAAGAGGAAGGGAAGGAAGCACAGGAAGAGAGAGAGAGAGAGAGAGAGGAAAGTTGGGAAGTCGGTGTCGCGTACAAGCTGTTGACATTTAATTTAAATCAAGTCGGAAGGGAAAAGTTTCAGAAGCTATCGATCCAAAGTAGTTACAAGAGGAGAGGACAAGGAAGCGCTTATTAGTTAGGTCTGGCTGGAACTTTCCGTCTGGTTGGAATTTCTGGTGGCGGCGCGGCGCTCGATGACGATCGTTTCGAAAAAATGAATGTCAATATGTAGCCTTTCTCGAAGGAAACTTTCGAGGAATTTCGAAGTTGAGGAGAAGGAAGGATGCGGCGGAAGGGGGTTCGAGTAATGAAACCGGAAACGACTGGGGTAAAATCAATTTCTCGGTGAAAAATGCCATCGGCCAACGCGTAATTAAGCACCAGGTTTTTTAGATTAAATTTGTACGAAGCTGACGAGAGCACACACACACACACACATACACGCATATACCTCCGGCACGCGTTTTTTAGTCGATTGGATAATGAAAATCGCGGTATAGTTGGTGGTTGAGAAATAAAAAGAAGAAAAAAGAAAAAAAAAAGTGACGGCGAGCAAAATATACCCGTATACGATATACGAATATTGAAAATATCCACGGCGCGAAATGGGCGAATTGTGTAGCACGTTAATTAGCACTGCCACCAACTTCCTAAGGGATAGGGAAGCGAAGATAATTACGGACGTGTCGACGATACTGTCGCTCCCTGACGAAGGAGTTGACGTTTCGAAACGAATGGATTCCATCGACCGGCCTGTTCCCGCTATCGAGTTATCCTCGAATACCGGGGGAAACGATCAACCGCGTGACAAATGTTGCCAGCTCTTTCGACACTTCATTCTCGAAAGAGGGGAAGTCGCAGTCGAAAATAAACACAGATCGGTGCCGAGCGTGTTTGATAAACTATTTTAATAAAACGCATAGATTATATTTTTCCAGGATCGGCCGACAGGTTTTAACAAATGCAGTTTTCGACGATTGAGCGTTGAAAAGAGAGAAAGGAACGTTTCATTCTCGATATTTTTTTTTTTTTTTTTTTAACGATGTTCCATAAATTTTGGTAACGGGAGGAGAGGGAGGGAAAAAATAGAATCGAATTGTATCATCGCGTCGTTGCAGTATCGCGATGGGAATTATATACAAACGTAACGAGGGTTGAATTTCAAATATTTCCATATTCCCGTTACCTCGTCACGCTATCGTTTCTCAGGAATTATTCCCGTCATTATCTTTCCACTTATCTCCTCGACATCCTTCCGGTCTCAAGGCGTATCAACCCAATCGTACTTAATACCCGATTTGCATCCAGGTATCGCGAAAAATGTTCGTATTCGACGTGGAAACGGCAACATGATTATTTTTCTAGGCCAATAATTCGGCATAACCCGTCGTTCCTCGTTCTTCTCCTCCCCCCTTCCAGTATTAATCGATCGAAACACGAAACTGCCAATATGGCTACCCGAGATTATTCGATTTGAGAGACAAGATATAGACGATTGTCACTAATGAAAGGAATCCTAAATATAACAATATAAAACTCTGCAAAATTTTTAAATTAGTAAAAAGAAAAAAGCAAGAAATGGAAAAATAAAACTTGCTCTGGAAAGAGAGCAATTTTTATACTTTAATCTCCTCGAAGCGAGGAAGCGAGGTGGGCTTATTTCTGGAAAAGGGGGGAGAAGAAAAGGGAGGAGGAGGAGGAAGAGGGAAGGATGGAATCGAAGCGCTCGATGAACGGCTAACGAGGTCCAACTTGGCCGGAAATGACGATGTACCGGTTCGCTTCGATCCCGAGGCGGTCGACTCCGGGATCAAACCGCCGGTTGAACCGGTGTGAAATTGCCGGTGAATTCCTTCTCCCGTTCGCCTTGATAACCAAGAGATCCTCCAGACAAAAGAAACCCCTAAAAGCCCCCCTTCCCTCCCCCGTTCGGATCAAAGTAATTTCAAACGTTTCACGATCCTGTCTTCGATTCCCCTCCCCCTCATTCTTCGAGGTTTGTCGGCCACCTTAACCCCACTGCGCGTTCTACCCGCGTGAACGGGGGGTTCTTCAGAGCGAAACGTTGGCAGCCGCTTTCTACGAAAGGAGCGTAGGATAAAAGAGTCTCGCGACTTAAATCGAATCCTGAATTTCTAAAGACGCATCGATACATGGAATCGATATATTTCGCGAGAGATACCTATATTCTCGGGAAATAAAGCGGTCAATATCGCGGAGTTATGGAGCTCTGCTCCTCTGTTCTTCCTTTTCTTTAACCCTTCTTCCTTTTCTTAAGCCTAGCGGAGACCGTGGTGCGATTCCTCGGGGAGATGAGTGTACTCGAATATTTAAGAATATCGATGCATCCTTCCTTTCTATCGCGATTCTTTACGATCTCCTCCTCTCCTCTGGCTAAAATTATTAAATTCTTTCGAGAATAAATCCTTTCGTCTTCCGATATATTCCCATACATCGTAACTCGCTGAAGCGATACATACACGCATATGCATACGACGTTAAACTGTTCGTAAGCTTTTCGAATAACAGTGTGGACCAAGTTCACTACTCGAATCACATATTTAAACGCACACGGTGGTGGTACGCGTGGAGAATGGATTAATGTAAATCGTATGCGATCGATGCTCGTATCAACGCCCCCATCTTGTACAGATTTCGGAAGCGGCAGATTTCGGTAAATACCGAGAACAGCGGAAAGTTGGGGCTCCGTATGGAAATTTCCACGTTTGCCTTTTCTCGCGTGCTCGCCAATCCGAGAAGCCTCTCGTATCTTGGTCTTAACAGAAGTCGAGACGAGTTGTATCGAGGAATTGTTGGGGTGGCGCGGGCAAGGATAAGGAAGGGAGGGATGGGGAGAAAGCGCAGGGGTGGCTAAAGCCGATTGAAACAATCGGCGATCGGTGTTGTTCGGTGATCCCACTTGGAAATGGCGGAGGGTTGGAAACGAAATCGTCTTGACACGGAGCCCCATTCCGCTCCAACGATCCGCGCGTTCGAGGCGACGACTGAACTAAAATTTCTCGAGCAACTGCCGCCTCCTCGACAGAGGGACACCGCTAGAAACAATCTCGAAATAGTTGTCGTTTGCTCGTCACGTGCTCTGCTCTTTTTATCTCGCTTCTCATCGATTCGATTCGATTCGATTCGATTCAATCGCTGGATCGATGGTGTTTGGAGTCGGAAGATTTCGAGATCATTGCTGGTGAGGATAAATCGTAAGTGAAATTAGGATTGATAGACGACGAGTTTCAGAAATTTACGAAGAATTGTAATTGCGATTCTTTTTAGCGATAACGAAAACATCAAATCGAATCACCGTCTGTTTCAATGATTTTTTTAAAAAATGGAAAATATATTGCAAATTAAGAGTATTATCGTCGATGGGATATTATTAGAATTTAGCGTGTTCGAATATGAAGGAGTTCTGACGCGCGAAAACGCAAACGGGAAAATTACGAACAAATAGCGCATTAAGTTGGCGCGACTCAGCAACGATCTTGCCCGTCGTATAATACGCGATAAAACATTGCCGGGTTCGAAGAGAATGAATATTTGCACGTTGGTGAATAATTCAAAACGAGGGAAGAAAACGGGATCCGCTTTTGAATAATATGCAATCGGTGAAATGTTTCGCTGCATGCGCGGGCGTGCACTTGAAAACTGATCCGTTTGATAACCCACAGAGGGTGCATTCGAGTGTATAAATGCGTTATTGGAAACCAATTGGGAGGATAACGTAATTGGTGAAGTGTGTGCGCGTGATACTGAGAGAGAGAGAGAGAGGTATCATAACGGGACAACCGACCCTTTAAACGTAGCCTAGGAAAGTTGTAACATATACAACGAATGCCCAATCCTCTGCGATCCCAGATATCATTATATACACGAATAATTTTCATCGTTGGCAATAGTCGATTGTTCAACGATTCGCCCGATTCGAATCGAATTTCGTTTCGAAACGATCCGATACGAAACATTTAAAGGAAATAATTATCTCCTTTGATGTCGATCGGGTCATTTTAGATTCTTCTCGAAACACCTATGAAACGAGGATGCAACGATTATTTGGCTTTCAATTTGCCAACCAACGATATCGTTACCTCTCCCGATCGAATCTCAAAGGTGGATCGGTCGAGTACCGATCGAATGCTTTAAGCGGTGCTCGAAGCGGGACGACGAACTCGAGGATGAGAATGAAAGAAAAAAAAAATAGGATGGAGCTTGTGCGAGGTGCGATCAACTTTGTGGAAATGGAAACGATGGGATGGGAAGTAACAGGATAAAAAAAAAAAGCTATGGAATAAATATTAACTCTTTTATAAATATGAAACGCGGAAAGGCATTTCCTCTTGTTTACGTCACCTGGGTAAAGAGCGTCGAGGGACGGGGCCGAGGAGAACGATGAAGAGACGAGTGGCTACCAATTGGAAAGAGAAACGTTTCTCTCGAGATGGAAGAGGGATCAACAACAAAACGATCCTTCCCGCAAGCGGGAAAAAGGAGGGAAGGGAAACGAAACGAAGGAGAGAGAGAGAGAGAGATGGATGGAGAAATATGTGGGGGATGTATGTGCGGACGCGGAAGCGGAGAGAGATAAATTCCCACGGATTGCGTGGAATCGGCAGAGCGGAGTTTATTTTACGGATACGGAGAATATTCCTATCTCGATGTAATTGTAATGATGATTTATATAAGAGAATCGATTTTCTTCCCAGGATTTCTCCTGGCCAAAGACCGGAACAGGAGTCCATTATACTTTCTATGTATTTATTATTCAAAAATGTACGCGCATTATTTTCGCATTTCTCGCCAATTTTTTACCGATCGAGAATCCTTTAAAGGATGGAGGACGGATATATCGATGCTGGATTTCTATACTTTATATATATATACCTTATCAAAGAATGGATTCGACGAATCGAGCGCGAAAGTATGAAAGTGGATGATGGAAACTCTTCCGGTTGAAGTATCATATGCCAGAGTTCACGGAAGGACCACCACCGGTATTTTTCACATCACAATCCGGGACGGTGATTAATTTCCTACATCTTCGATTCGTGTACGGATGCCTCGTGGATATCCGCTTCCTATTTCACATTTCATTTTATCTTTTATGAATGGCTCGATCGAGATACACGAACTTTCATCGATCTTGTAATTTCTTTAATTGTCTTTTACGATAAAATTATCATGCTTTACATCGTTAAATCAATCTTCAAGGTAGCTTCCCTCATCTTCGAAAAAATAATCGAATCATCCTCTTCGTTTATCCGATCTATAAGTTTTCTAATATCAAGACTTATTTCCCGGCGAGAGGGAAATCTTCGTGTTCTTTGGTTCGAGAAATCGTGAAATTGCAAGCGTTTTCCAGCAATCATCGGCACATTGTAGCCGAAACTCGAGCATCGAAAGGTAAGAGGAGATGGGATAGGTTGGCAGCGGCGTGGAGAAAGACTGTCGGAACAATTATTCCGCGAATTCCGCGTCTGATGCAGTTTTCGCGTACGTCCGATTGTTTTGGCGCCCCGTCGAATTTTCCGGGCACAGCCGTAGGAGGTTTGAACGCCAGTTAAGCCGAATTCACGCTAGAAATTAGTAGTCGGTTCGAGTCGTTCACCCCTTGGATCGCAGCAACCCCCTACACGAAAAGAGAGAGAGAGTTGAAATTCGAATACGAGGAAATGTCCACGATTGTTTCTGGCACGCAAAAGAGAGAAAAAATCGTGTTATACCGTTTCCATTTCCTCTCCTCTTCCATCTGAAACGAGATGTACCCTTTTTTTCGTCTTCTCGTCTTTTTCACTTACGAAATTCGATGGAACTTCATTTGTCAACCGGATAACAACGGGGAGGAGTGATACGTCAATCCGAGATCGAATTAAAGTCGAGGAATATCAATCGCGCGAAATCATTTATTCTCGACTCTTAAACGGTGAGAATTAAGGTTACGATGATTTTTTGAAAATAACTTCTCTTTTCTTTTTTTATTAAAAGAACGTGATGTAAATACTTATTTACAACTGTTGGATTTATTCTCGTGAAGAAGTAAGATGCATAGTCAACGTATGGAACGAAAGGAACGAGTATTTTTGAAATTTTCGTTGTAAAAATGGATTCGAGTCTTCGATAACTTTCGAATTTATCTAACATTCGAAATTTGTGAGAAGAAGAACGAATTAATCTCGTTCAGACGAACTATTCTGCACGAAGATTCGTTAAATCGATTCTCTCTTTCTGGAAGCATCAATCGCGATTTCGCGACCGTATAAAATTTATATCCACACACTTGGAACTTTGGAAATTCACGATGAGATCGAAAGCGAAAAGGAAAACTAACTTTTTTTCTGCCGATGCTTTCTTTCAGTGCGATGGACCTCCCTTCCCTCCGTCCTCGAATCATCCCCATTCGAGACTCTTCGTCTGCGAATAATGCCAAATCTGATCTTGTAGCGCTTGAAATTTTTCATTTCACTTTCCCTCGGCAAACTATTTGCCGAACATTACGTCTTACAGTTCGAAACATCCGAGTTCCAGAAATTCTTCACAAGTTGAAGAATTTTCAACGTAAATGAAATATAAATTTGAAACAAATGATGAGAAAGCTGGTGAGAATGAAAAAAGGAGCGATAGATTTTAAGCAATTACCTCTCGTGACGCCATTAGAATGTTATATATATATACGTGACAACGAGATCAAGACATTCCAAGCCAAGTTGTAATTGTGTTCGTTAATTTAAATTACGATCAGGACGAGTTGAACGTCTGACCTGGTTCCACCGGTGTTCGTCAATTTTCCAAGGATTCAGCGGCACGGTGAATTCGAAGAATAATAGTACAAGTTTCCCTGTGTGCATCGTACTTTTGTTCGTCTCCTCTCCTCTGTTCCACGTCTCTTAATTCGAGCCGCTTTATCCCAACTTGCACGTCGAATGCAACCTCCTCCTTCGTTGTTAAATTATTTTTTCTTGGGTTCGAATACGATAATCGAAACATCGATCAACTGTTGCTCTCCTATGCAAAACGAGAATATCGGTCGAGGCTGTTTCCCGTTTGTTTGAACGTGAAATCGAACTAGCGAGGCGCGAGCCGAGTACAACGAAATTGTATCACAAACTGACGGAAATGTGGGTTAACTTCATGCCCCGACAATCACAAATTTGCCTTTGATAGGAATTTTTCGCCAACCGTGGCCACCGCGCGCCCAGTGTACATATTAAACGTCATTCCGCGGCATATCCTCGCCCAGTTTAAACGAACGCCCTGCGATAACTCTGCGAGAAAATTACGCCGACACGCGTCGCGTTAACCGCTCGTGCGGATATTTCGCAGATTTCACAGACGGTGTTCTTCGTTCGTAAAATAATGATCCATTCACGGGTTGAAACTTCGACGGGTTATTTAAACCAAAAAAAAAAAAAAAGAATATATATATATAATGAACTATAATTCGGTAACTAGGTAAACTTATTAAATCTTTTGGAATATAAGGGAGTCGTTCCTCTAAAACAATTTCTTTTAATTAATTCTCTTTCGTGAATTATAGTTTTTGTATATTATTCCAGATATTTGTCCTTTTTATCTCTACGTCACAAGTACACTACAAGTGTGGAATTGTATATTTATACAGCTATTCAATTTCTTGTTTCTTTACTACTGCACAAGAGCTTCTTTATCAGCTACACTTTCGTAAGTTATCGTCGTTACTGTAAGGTAATATTGGCGGTAATTATATCGTTTCGTATTAGAAAGAAATATATCCGAACGAGGAATATTTCGAGATATATATATATGTAAAAATGGCAGGATTGGATTCGAACAAAGGTCAGAAGAGGTCATTAGAGAAGTCGCGTTCTCCGTGAGATATGCGAGCCCGCTGTGAAACAATGGCCGCGATTTAAAAGGATTAATTAATCGTTGCTTTAAGCGTGGATGAATTAAAAGTCCGACTCGCGTGGAATGGAACAAAGTGAGTTACCGTTTCTTTTGAAACGAGCAGAGTGGAGACACAATCGAGGCTTCTGCCACGCTTTGTTGCACCCTCCTGTCCCCGCCTTGCCGCGACTCGAGGGCAATCGAATTTTAGAAATCGCGGCGCAACGCGCGTTCCACTCCACGTCTCGCGCAATATCGAACGAACGGCCCTCTTTTGCGCCATTGTGTCCCGCGAGGAGGAGGAGGAGGAGGAGGAGGAGGAGGGTATCGGATGGACGCGGGATCGTGACAGAGTTCTCTCGCGCCCGAGAGAATTCTTGAAACCGTTGCTTTATTATCCTCGATATGAAAACGAATCGCCACCGTAGATCGTAATTTGGTTTATCACATAAACATATTATATTTTATCGGAAATATGGATAATTTTCGTCGTTCAATTTGTTTCGGATCTCGTTTCGCTATATGATCTCGATTGAGAAACGAATTTTTTATCTCGATTCAATTTTCGATCGTTGAAGAAATACGATTAATGGATGGATGGAGGAATCGGAAAAATTCCTTCGAGTATCGTTTTACATAATTTCCCGCGAATAAAAGTAGAATTGAATCGATTGATATTGATCGAGGTATTTATATCTTGTTTTTGACACATCTCGCGATAAACTTCGAGTTACGAAGGTAATTCTTCGGCGATGGAAATTCTTTCGGAGAGGTAAATTTCACCCTGACCGTGCACGCGATTTATTCTTTCCCTTCCCATTTTCATAACGGAAGTTTCAAATAGGGGAATAGAAGTGGAAGCGAGGATAGTTGTGCGCGATACGTTTTGAATATCCTCGACCGATTATTCCCGCGCGAATGGAATAAGAAGTAGCGCCGTTTGTTTGTTCGATAATTCACGGGGCGGGAAAGATACGCGATTCCGTATTTTATTAATTCAGACTCCGCTCAGAATCGTTGGTTAAATCGTAATCCCGGGTAGATCTGCGGAAACTTGGCCCCGAAAAGCAAGAGTTATCGTCTGAAATATGTTTACACGCCGCATGCAGAATTTAGCGAAACGGCAAGCGAAAACGAAGGCGGCGAAACATCGGCACTAACCTGTTTAAACGTTGCACAGAAGGGGTGTGTATAAGGATTTACACGATCAAACGCGCGAGAAGATATTTATCCTCTCTCTCTCTCTCTCTCTCTCTCTTTTACAAATGCATCAACTCTCTTTGAAACATTTATTTTAAATATCGTTACGACGCTCTCCAATTGCCTCGCGTGTCAGTTAATTTGAGCCAACCATTTCAACGGACGATTCAAACTCAAGAGAATCAGTGGAGAGAAGAAGGGAAAAGCGACGATCTCTTTTTCTCCAAACGGAAAGACCTGTGTCGACTCGCGATATCGATATTAAAAGTTGAAGAGGAAGATGAACGAAGCGGATGAAGGATTGGAACGGATGACCGATAATTAAATTTATATAACGAGAAATGGCGAACGGGTTGAATCGGATACCATCGTCCCCCTTGATTGAAAGGGAAAAAGTTTGCCCCGTCCTCTTCTCGAAGAAGAAGCGGATTGTTTAACGTTCGATCCCAACCGCGGATTTTCGCGGTAACAAGGATTTCGAGGCGAAGTTCCATCGGTGCGTATCTAAACCGGTAATCTCTTCGGAACGATTATCAATTTAGCCGCCTCTCGAAACCGTTACCGACACGATAGATCGTTTAGACGTAATCACAGTAATAAGGCGCGCCGCGTTCGCTCCGTCGACGATGTAATTTTGTTGTAAACTCATCAACGTTTACGAGCCACCGCTCGACTACCTTCATCCTTTCTCGCGCATGTTCCTTCTCTTCCACTATATGTTACGTGTTTAATACATGTATATCCGCGCGTATATCGGTGACCGAATGTCGAG
>NW_006263698.1:274478-280562 GCF_000469605.1 Apis dorsata | reverse complement strand
TTTTTTTTTTTCTTCTTTTCGACACTTTTATCTTTCCGCGCTTTAAAATATTTCTCTCAGGAGGGGAGAGAGAGAAAGAGAGAGAGAGAGTAGTTAGTTTCTTTTTTTCACGGTGTGGACACTCGGGGGGCTTTAATTGAGACAAGGCGTGGCGGAAGTTGCAGATCTTTCCCTCGTAAAGTTGCAACAACGTTCGAGGAATCTTAACGAGGGACAGGCGCGATGCGGCCGATCGCCTCGTGCTTACAAATCATGGGTGATTCATCGTTACCTTGTTTTCTCCTCTTATTTTCTTCCCTCTAACCCTTCATGGCCGCCGATAAAAAGGCTTTTCGTCTCCGTAATGGACGGATACCGCGTCTAATTAGTCGAGGTATCGATTCCTCAAACGTGTCCGGACTGTTTGCCCGTTTAATTTTTTTGGAATTCCGCCAAACGAACGGATTCTTTTCTCTCGAGGGAAATGTCACTCTCTTCAACCGATCCTTTCAATTTCGAAACGTGATTCTTTCTTAAGTAATATTTAAACGACTTTCCGTGTTTCCGTTTATTCAATGTGTTGATATATTCGTTCTCGTAATTCAATTAACAAGGATATTTTTAGAATACGTAAAATATGGTGATGCGATTTATAAAACTTGGAAAATCATTTATTTCTTCATAAATAAAATATTATATAATAATAAATATTCGATATCTTTCCAAACTCTTTCGAAACTCCTCTTGAACTCTTCTGTAAATGTTTAACGATCGATGTTTTATAATTTTCTCAATAAAACTTGGAAAATCACTGACATCTAAACAAAAGTGACGAAAAATCATCTTTCACATAGATTTTACTTCTTTATAAGTAAGATATTATATAATAATAAATATTCGATATCTTTCCAAACTCTTTCGAAACTCCTCCGTGAACTTCTCTGTTTGACGGAATAACGATCGATGTTTTATAATTTTCTCAATTCCATGGAAACATTCATTTGACTATTTGGACAATAATTCACGTTTCCATCGTTTGGCAATCGAAGAAACTTTACTTGTCCCCTGCTCCCTCCTCGATTCGTTAAAGTTTTCCATGAAACTTTCATAAATGTTCCACGAGATACGCCTCAATGAGGGACTTCTTTAATTGGACACGGAATTCAACGTCCAACAACAACGTCCGTTCGTTCGATTTTCGTTAATGTTAAATGGTGTAAACAACAATAAATGCTCGCATGTAACGATGGAACGATGTTAATGGTTTGGACGAAGCCAATTACCATCCCCTTTTTCCTACGGTGTAATCAAAATGTAGAATCGAGTAACTAATCGTGTTGTCGCAACTGTCACGATCACGTGCGGTTAAACGAGACAAAACGTGGAGGCCACGTTAGGAGTAGTGCGATAAATTTAAGCAGTTAACGTATCGGTACTCTCTCTCTCTCTCTCTTTCTGTCTGTCGTTCATTGATATCGTCTGCACGATCGAACAATAGATATATTGTATATTTTATCGTGGCTATAATATACATTAGACTCGATGAATTTAACAGGCGTGTACGATAAAATATCACACAATCTTATCTCCTTTCCCTTTTTTTCTGGATTTTATTTTTTCAAATTTTAACTTATCGTTTTTGTTTATTATTGAAAAAGGTACTTAATATCAAATTAGGTTAGGTTTTAATTAATAAGTTAAGATATCGATATATCCTCGAAATATTAAAGAAAAATTCCTCAATACGAGGAAATCAAGTTTGCATAAACTTTATTTAATTCTTACCTTCTTCAATTTTCTTCTTCTTCTACCCGCGTCTTATATCTAACGCGATTTTACGATTCATTCGTACATGTAAAATATGTATAATGGAGAAGGATCTTATTCGAAAAAATAAAAAACTACTAACGGTCAGTGGTGGAACGAAGAATCCACGAATCCCTTCTCTCTCTTTTTTTCTTCTTTTGAATATCCTTCCTCGCAATGGAAAAACAATGAGACGAGCCACCGGTGTATCGTTGATTTTTCAATTTACGAGATTCCCAGGGTAGAGTGGTGGCGCGTATCACCGGGAAATTTCAACGAAACAAGGTTTCGCTTAAAATAACCCTCGCGTGAGAGGCGTGCGAGCGTTGGTGGCGGTATAATAAATGAGGAAGAAGAGGGTGGTCGGGACCGTGATGGCGTCACCTTATTAAAATCGGTGGTGGGGGAGAGGCGATATCGGGAGAGCCGCCAGATGATCGAGTATCGATTCTCAATTACGCCTTAATGGCAACGAGAGAGCTAACCGGTATCGGTCAGGCGTACCAGATCCCCGTCCCCTCCTCCCTCAACTTTGGGAACAGATCGTCCATCGTGACGGCAAATAGACGTACACGATTGACTGAATGGATGAAAGGTAATATTTTACTCGAGGATGGAAGGAGTGTAATATCGAGAGAGAGAGTTTTGGGACGCAGAAATTGGAAGAATCGGGAGGAAAAGGAGAGAAGAAGAATCAACGAAACGATTAAAATGCAATTCTTCTTGGTCGATCGAGAAGAATCGCGGAGTTCGATTTCTCGCTGTGACTCGATCTTATCTCGCTTAATGAACCCCAGAGTTGGCTCATGATCATCCTCGTACGAAGAGGAGGAGGATGGTTGTATATAGTGACCTGACGTGTTACCAACTTTGCCCGTGTTACTCGAGTTGCATGCCTGTAAAGCTTCCCTCTTTGCTCGTGTTTCGCTCTCTTGCTTGCCTCGCCTCGCCTTCCTTCTCTCTGTAATGTTCTTGACGTCTGTGAAACTCTCGGGATAGACGCCGAGATTCGATTCTCTTAGGCCCAGTTTATAACGGACGTCCGTTTCGGTAACAAGCGGGAATAACATCGTTCCAATGCTTCGAATAGGAGTGAATCGATTCGTTTATTCGAATATAATAATGTAAGGGAACGATACAACGTGCCGTCCTCGTGTCCTCGAGATTTCGAAAAAAGGAGGATGGATAAAAATATATCATCCGATCCCGAGTCGGAAACGTTTGGAGAACGTTCGAAAGTTTCCACGGCGAAGAGATTCTTTGTTCTATAGGGTTGATCTATAGGGTCGGTATGAATTATACCGAATTAAAATTTCTTCGCGACGCGTAATCTCGTAAAAAGTTTGGGCATAAAAGTTTAGGCTTGAAATTATAGCAGTTTCAAGTTATATATATCGAGTCGAAGGGGCGCGAGAGGGTTGAGGAAACGATTATTTCTCGAAAACGTTCGAGACGAGCTACCTTTGGAACATTCGTCTATTTCCTCGGCGAAACCCAGTTATCACGGAGTTTTCAAACTTCAGAATCCTTTCCTTTCGAGAAATATTGGAAATTTTCTTTTTTCCTCTTCTTATTTGTCACGCACGTCCTTTTAATTTCCATTCTCTTCCATTCTCTCGAATCGGAATTTCGAGAGAAACTCTAGAGAGTCTAGCTCCACTCGTGGGACGATGATGGTGGTGATGGCGATGGTATATTTAAAGAACCGAATCGAGAATTTAGCCTCGCGATAGACGTGGAAAATTGTTCGTATCCGGGCTCTCCCGGAAATCCCGAATTTCTTGATCTCTTAGCCCGAAAGAGACCCCGCCTCGAACGAAATTCTCGAATTGGTCGGATCACGGGAACGATTTTCGATCGCAAAATTTCCGGGAAACGGGAACAACCGCGTTGATATATCCTCTTTATCGGCAGGGTTTACCAGAAAATCCCGTGAAATCGACTCGGTTCCTTCAGAGTGTAAGCTGTTCTACCTTCTGTCTACGGATCGTAGCCGTTTTCTGGATGAAGCACGATTGATATTTTTGCGCTACTTCGATAATAGAAAATAATGGAGAGGACAGTTTATAGATCGGGTGGAAAGCGATGATTGTTGATTTGACGAGTCGATACGATGCGAGGATGAAAATGTCAGATTACGCGCAAGTGTAATTCGCTTAAAAGTTGAATCACTTCCAAAGCTGAATCTTTAACTATTCGAGATGGTTACTACGCATCTCTCCTCGATAAGGGAGAAATAAAGTATCAGTTTCGAAGAATTAAATCGCTCCTCCATCGTTTTTCTTGGCCTTTAAACTCGAATTGTACGCGCAGTCTTCCACTCGTTACCTTCAACGCCTGCTCCCTCGCTTCCTCCCTTCTTGCTTACCTCAAAAAATCTTCTTTACACTCGAAAAAGAAACGTTGTTTCAGTTTTCCTTCTTTCTCCATTTCTCTCTTCCTCTGCCCTCCCTTTCGATTCCATTTTATTAATAAAAAACACGGTTATTGCCGGTGCATATCGGTCGAGTTTGTTACTTTTAATAAACGAATTGGAAGCTGGTGAAAGAACCTCCATCCAACCAAGAAGGTTGCGGGATCTCTCTCTCATTAATTCTCCTAGTGTCTCTTGGCGTGGGGTAAAAAGAAGAAAAGGAAAAAAGAAAAGGATTAAAAAGAGATACACGTACGTATGAAAGGAACACGAATAAAAAAGAGAGCACGAGAACGATCGCAACCTCCGCAATTAATTATATTTCTCGTATCTTTTTTTCTTTTTCTAGAATCTCCTCCGCGCATTTCCCTCCACTCGCTCGTTCCTCCTTCGTCCATGATTAAAGGGAAATCGAACGTGATCTCTTCTTTTCTCTTTTTCGATCCGCCGTTAACAGGGTGGGGAGGAGGGGGAGGCGAGAAAAAGGGGAGAGAAGAAAAGAAAGGAGGCAGCTTTGTATCTTCCGCGGTTTTATCTCGCGTACAAATTCGCACATTGTTGCTTTTATTCGAAAGTTCCGGCCACGGTGGAGGGAAAGGGGATTGTCAGCTGGTGGCGCGGAGCTTGCAACGCCAGCTTTCTTTTCACGATTCTTTTTTCTTTTTCTTTTTTTTTTATTTGTTCCCGCAGTGTGGTTGCGCGTACGTGCAACACGATGTTACGGGGGATGGAGCGGGGATAGAAGGGGAGAGAAGGAGGAGAGAGAGAAAGAAAGAAGGAAAAAAAAAAAAAAGAAAAAGAAATAAAGCGGGTCGGAGCTGCTTTCATGCGGTCCTCCATTCACCGGGGGAAATTAGGGCAAGCGCTTTAAAGTTCATTGAAAAACTTGCACGGCGGAGATCCACGGATGAAAAGAAAAAGTTCTTGCGCGAACGAATTTCGAGAGTTCCTTATTTCGCCCCTGAAAGAGCGCGAAAGTAGCTGTTTCAAGTTGTATCTACTATTTGTTATCGCCTTTTATCTCAATTATCCTTCCACTAGAGGATGGTAATAGCCGTTGGAACAATCTTACAATTCCCCGCTGAATGTTCACTCTTTCGTTACCCGGATAACCGTCCAACCGTCGCCGTGTCCCTTTTAACACCTCCGCGTCGTGTCTCCTCCGCTTAATTAACGAAAACAACGTTAGTACATTTCACGTAATCAATTTTTCCTCGCCGTTCTATTCTCCTCCCTCGAATTTCAAATATCTCAAAATTCGCGCGTTCGAAGCGTGTCGACATTTTCGCGAGAGCCAGCCCAGCCCCTCTTCCGTCAACTTTTCCCAGAATATCAGTCAGATCCAAGCGACGTGTCGGTTCATCTTTCTCGCTCTACTTCCGTTCCAAGAATATTATCCATATTATTCGTCGTCGTCCTCGTCGATCACTTTGGAATATTCGCGTGGGTAAGAAAGGGGTTGCGTCGTGGGGTTGTCGTGGATATCTCGAATTGATATCCGAAAGCGGACCGATAATGGGAAAATATAGTTGACGCGTTACGGTGCAAAATGGCGGACGTCCGACGTCCGTGGACACGAACGTGTGCTGCAGGGGTCGTAGTAAAGGGGAGGGGAGGGAAGGGGAAGGGGTTGGACAAAATTTACCACTCGCAGCTGGACAAGCGGACACGTAATTAAGCCGAGCAGATAAACACGCAATTACCTCGGCGACGACGAGAATCGAGGACTCCGCGTGGCTGGCTGATCGAAGTTGGAATTGCAATGTTGTCGTCCATCGGTCGACGACCACCAAAGAAAAACAGATCGTTCTTCCGAGCCGGTGATCGATTTGTAAATTTGACAATCGTTAGTTTAAATTTTTATTTAATCGGCTCGGGCTTCGTTT
>NW_006263698.1:269877-274252 GCF_000469605.1 Apis dorsata | reverse complement strand
AGGAAAAAAAAAAAAAAAAAAAAAAGAAAAAAAAACGCATCGGCCACTACGTTTTTAACTATGAATATTTCTCGCTCTTTCGAATTACACGGCACGAGTGTAATTATATATTCACGTATATGTATAGGCGCTTTGTAGAAACGCGAGGATGGAATTAAAAAATAAGGATTATAAAGGGGAGACAATAAAATGGATTGTGGGGTAGGATTGAAGGGTATGTGACGAATATGTATGTGTACACTCGGTAAAAGTATTTTTTAATTTGTTTTTGCGTTATTTGCGATTTGTTGAAGAGTTGATGATTAATTGTTTCTCTACGCTCGTTATTTTTTTCCGGGCAAATTGTTAAAAAAGGAAGGAAATACCATTCGAAATAATAAAGCAAAACCTTTGTGGCATTTGTCATTTACATTTTTAAAATGATAAGTGCATAAATTATATACACTTCGGTTCGCGGAATAATATTTTTAGAAAATATATTCTCCATATTTTGAAAAGAATAGATACGTATCGCGATGATTTACGCGAGTTTAAAAAATATAATTCAACTATTTCTTTTTCAATTTCTAAAAATCATTCATAATCTAAACTTAAATATCAATTTAACTATTATTTTTTCCACTTCAAGCCAATAATAACGAAGTGTCGAAAATTTCTCGCAAACATTCGATCCAAAATATCAATTTTCTCGGCGCGTTATCTTCTCTTTAACGTTGAGAAGAGAGAGAGAGAGAGAGAGAAAAAAAGATAAAAACGCGCGATCGTTGCTACGAACGCGGAAAGAGATGTGGATTCATAGGACACATTTTTTCCCCCCTTGTGCCTCTTTTTTGGCTTCCGAGAGACTCCACTCTCGCTTATTTTTGTAACCTCTGCACTTTAAAACGCGCTTGTGTTACTTCGCTAACGACTTCTCGTAATTTTTTACCGGGATTTAGGCAAACAGGAAAATAGAAATCTCGCGTGCACAGGTAAACTTTTACAAGCTGAATTCGTATGGGGAGAAAAAGTGGGAGAAAGAAAGAAAAAGGAACGGAAGAGAGAAATATTTCATAGTATATTTAATATCAATTTTCCAATTCCTAATTTAACTCTTGAAACGATTAAAAAATTTAAACGATAACGAGAGATTAATTCTTTACACTTTTTAACTCAAAAATCGATTGTAATTAAATTGGATTTTTTTTTTCTTTACAGAAATTCGAATTAAGATATAGAAATAAAATTAATAAACAAGTAAAGTTTCGTTTAAAAGGGAATTAGAAATTGCGTATTAATGAGTCAAAGTGGTAAGGGTTTTTCATTAAAATCAAATTGAAAAATAATGACATCTCCTACATTAAAAAATATTTTTCCACAGAAAGAAAGAAGAAATGTAATGCAGAAGGGCATAGGTTATGGCAAGAGACAGATATTTTCATAGACTTCTGATTAAAATTAACCCGGGACAAATATTTATTGTAATATGTAACGCACGACAGACATGCTTAATTACAATAATAATTCGACGATAATTCCAGACAATATTTTCGAAATATCGATCGACAACGCAATTCTCGTATCAAGCCAGCAGTCAGCCACACCGTTGACAGCGACACCGAGAAGAATTTGCGCGCTTCGTGGTTAAGTAAGGGTGGCAAACGCGAGCGACGTGCTGCTTACCAAGCTCGCTGTTTCCGCAAATCAGACGTCACCGTAGTAGCCGATAAGTGGAATAATAATTCCAAGTGGTTCGTCGCTCGTCAATTTCACGTTGGATACCTGTTTCGCGAAACCTCGCGATCCACCCTTTAACGACCTACCTCGTTAACCCCCTCCGATAGCTCCTCCATTCGATCTCGAATAACGGTGTGTGATAAGTGGGACACGGTTGAAGCCTTCACGGACGTGAGAGGAGTACAGGTGAATTGGAGGTAGCGTTTCCCACGGGGTCGTGGAAGCGCGAAGAAAATTTAACGTTCGGTCGAGGATCATAAATTTAACACGTATTCGTATTTTTAATATCCTTGGCCGGTGGCGTGTTCCAGCGCGGGGGAATAGGGGGAAGGAGGGGTACGTACGTCGCGTGGAAAAGGTGGATTCAGGGGGAAGGAAGAGGAAGAAGAAGATCGTCGGGGGAGGAGGAGGAGGAGGAGGAGGAGGAATTTTCGTATAAGCATCGCGCAGATGCCGAAAAAGGCCAGACACCGGTTATCGGTGATGATAACTTTCGGGGAGGAGATGGTGGACGGGAGAGCGTGGAGGAGGCGCGATAATAACCGTATAGGAGGCAAGAGACATCGTTAAACGGCGTGGCGGGGGAGGCAGGCAGGCGTAAATCTTGGGGAAAAACACGCGTGGCGAAATTGCCAACCTTGCTCCCGGAAAATATGCTCGCTCCCTTTCTCACCCCTTCTCGAGCGCCCTCGTTCCGCGACACGTATTCTTCGAGGATAGAGAAAGAGATCTTTTTCCACACTGTCCTCCCCGGAAGGAAACGACGTAAGGAACCTGTACTCCCGTTTCCTCGAGAAGTAATCCGAGGAAATTAATCATTCATCACGTCCCCCTGTTATGAAGCAACGATATAATACAATATCGAGTTTAATTATCAATTAGCTAAGGAAGCCAGACACGGGCGATCCGCCCTCGAAATTCGAGAACTCGATAAATCGCGAGCGACCTCGCTCCGTCTCTTTCCGGCGATGCAGGCTCCTTCTCGGAGCGCACGCTGCCTGGCATATGGAGGAGGTACTGCAATGCAGTTGCCCGCCGCGCCGAGCCTGCCGGGTATTCAGGCATGGCCAGGCACGAGAGTCGGCCACGAGTCAGCCCGCGCAGGGAACCAGCCACGGTGTGCATGTGCGGTGTGTAAGACGGCCAGGCAGAAAGGCCGGCCAATAGCGTAGACAACCGTTGAATTTCTATTCTTTTTTTCCTCGTTCCGTCGTTCATTCTCGTGTACAGTCTTCTTTTCAGTTTATTTACGAATTTATTCAAAAGAGAGATTTTATTCTTTTTTTTTCTTTTCCCTTGGCGAAAAGTGAGAGGAAAGTTGGATCGAGAATCGAGAAGATTTCGTTTTAGATCGGACGAGGGAAAAGACGAAGCCCTCGTAGACTACGCCACTGCGTTTGACCTGGCGTGTCGTAGCGCCGCTTGTTTTTAAAGTGGCCTCTCTCCACGACATCGCGAACACTCGCCTCGTACTAATACCAATAACCCTTCCACTTTTCGAGTTCTTTTAATTACAGATACCGATAATCGATCTATCTCGATTTTATAATTTGCATATATTGTATTTTTATCAAAATTCACGTCTCCCTTCTCCCCTTTATTATCCCTTCTAATGGGATAATTTTCGACGTTGATTTTCGTTGATCAAGGGGAGAAGATTGTTACGCCAGTGTCGAGGGGAGGGAGGGGTGAAGCGTCGTCGTTTTTAAGGCGGCCTTTAATATTGCACACGCGGCAGAACGCTCGAAACCCGAGTCTTCGAGGCGGGTCGTGACGAGGTTGAACGGCAAGCCGCGGGCTACGACTCCCTCGCGATAAGACACGACTTAAATCTACAATTCCTCGAGCCACCCCTCTGGCGACGCACACGGTCACGCGTATCGCCAATTCGGACTTACTTGTGGATCCACTAACACCTCCAGCATTGAACACGCTGCACGTATTCCAGCATTGGCGTATAATCTGTCGCCGAATCAATGCCGGAGTCGAAATTGGCTCGCGGAATGCGCCCAGCGTTTCGAATACAATCGTGTTTTCGTAACGTGGAAGGATTGGTTAGAGGCGTAGAGATAAATATAGGAGGTGTATGGTAGGTGTATCGACACGTTTTACGAAAAACAAATCGTTCTTGGATTCGAAATTGAACGGATTGGAAAATATTGCGCCGAAAACATCCATTTATATAATAATTATTCGTTGAAAGTAAATAAATGAAATAACAGGATGTGTTGTAGAACCGGAAACACGTGGATGAATTTTACGGAATTTTAATGAATCTTACGGAAAGATAAATGGAAAATTTCAATAATAACTTTTTGCTTCGTTTCCGAGAAAATTAAATTTGAAATTTCTTCAAATATATATAAATAAATTTGATTAACTCTCGATTGGATATGAACAAACTATCGATAGTGTGTTCCGCTTGTAAAAAAAAAAAGAAAAAAAGTCGTGATTGTAAGAGTAATAAATAAAATTCGATCGTTTATAATCTTTTTCCCTTTCTAGAAAATCGAATTGGAAAAATTACATAACTTCTTTGCACGTAAAACTTTGAATTAAAAATTTCATTCTACTAATTTTTTAAAAAAATTTTTTTTTATCACTCGATTTCGCTTATACTTTCGTAAAAAAAGTTTTCAAAAATTTAATTCTTCTCAAA
>NW_006263698.1:267779-269357 GCF_000469605.1 Apis dorsata | reverse complement strand
GCAAAGATTTCCTTCAATGTTTATATTATAATATCGTACGCCGGGACGACTCGCTTGTTTCCATTCGCGCCGTCCTTCCATAACATACGTTTCGCCGCGTGTTGTCGTCGCGCCATTTGCCCGGGCGTCGTGTCGGAAGGTACACGTCGTAATTTCGTCAACCGAATATATAATTTCTCGAGAATACAAGTTCCGCGTTCAATTTGCACGAGATTTTACAATTCTTTACCTTAAACATCGGGCGAATTTTCCATTCGTGGGAGGGAGGGGGAGTGGGGGAGTGTGAATTCACAAATAGAAATTTCGGCGCTTGGAGGTTGTTTGCCCGGACCGAGGTGGATTGTTGGACGGAATGGGTGGAATTGGCCGATGTTTTTACAACCATACGGCCACCATTGTACAAAGTATTTAGTAAAACATCGTTAACCCGCCACCCGGGGAATATTATTTCACCCGCGCCACCCCTTCGGGTACAACGTTTTCGATTCTCGGTCCGGCGAAAATATAGATTAACGATAACACGGCGGAAACGGTGGGACGAGGCTTGATACAGGAGGAAACAATAACGCGATAATGATGAAATATCGTTTTTCTTTCGGAAACTATCGTACGTATTAAATAAAAATCGTTATTCGATGGGTATACCGGTATTTTGTTATTGATTAATACGATTGGATCACGGATATTACACCATTGGGAATTTTTTTTTTTTTCTTGTTAGTTTTGTGACTTGTTTGTTCTTTTGGTTTTAACAACCATTACACGATGCGCCAACCACGCGATATATAAACGTTAACAGCCATTACACTTGTTCGCGAGGATACGAAGAGTTTCGTTGTAAATATATTTAACGCTCGAATGTTTTCTTACGCGAAAATTTCAATACATGAATTAATAAATTATAAAAATCGTTAATAATCGAGTCGATCGATAATTACGATAATTTTAATCTTAATTTTCGCCGAACAGAATAAATTTGTATCGAACTTTGATCAATTTTATTATATCGTATAACGTAGGATATTTTATCAATTTTAAATCGTCAACTTTAATAACATTTTGTAATCTTATTCTAGGTATTGTCATCAATATCGTAGTTAAAAATACGGATTGTCAAAGATAAATACCTACGTACTTTCGAACGAGATAAAAAAAAAAGGAAAAGGAAAAAATGTTAGAAGAGAAAGGCGCTGTGTATAAACGTAACGATGGGATGAAATAACGGTGGCATGGAACCGCGGTGTATATAACCTTTTTGTCGGTGACACATCAGCCTGTTCTTTATTAAAAATATCGTTCAGCCAATCGCGCTACACTTCTCTTGGGGTGGTTGGCGCATCGTAAACATTGCGGTCGGTGCAAACAGGTGGCTCAATATCGGGCCGTGTTTGCACCCGGATTAGCGATTCCGTTGGATACTTTATTCCCGGCAGCCTCTTCTCCCACGATTCGCTCGGAAAATTAAGAACGAAATGGAACGGCGAGAGATTTACTTCTCTCCATGAACTGGAACAAATTCTTCCAACGGTGGAATGGACCGTGTCGCTTCGTTAACGAGAAATACCCTTCCGTTACGAT
>NW_006263698.1:264694-267523 GCF_000469605.1 Apis dorsata | reverse complement strand
TTAAACGGAAACGTTCCTTCTTTTTTTCTTTCTTTTTTTTTTTTTTTATTTATTCATTCCAAGTTTCTTTGCGAGTTTAAATTCCAGGATATGTACGAATATATTCGCGAGTAAAATTATTTTCGAGAATTATTTTTTCAAATAGTAGATGTTGAGAATTATGTCAATCTTTGTTAATTCGTTAATAATTATTATTCGTTATCGCGAAGCTAATGTAAATCAGAGAAATGTAAATAAAAACAGCGTGAAGAAACATTCGTAATACTCGAGGATTGTTGTCCTCGTAAGTTTATTAAAGCCGTGTTACTACGAAATTTGTCACATCATCTGTTTTCAAAATATCGTGCAATAAAGAGGATTGACTTCAAATCTATCGAATACGAGAAACATTCTTAAGAATTTTATTCAAATATATTTCGTACTGTTTTGGATATCCATCGATGAAGATATAAACGTTATTTCGATTTCGTTTAAAAAGTGATAAATTTAAAAATATTTATAAACGAGTGGATAATCGTCGCCATTTTCAATAGCGGATATTTTCGAAAGCTAGCGAAACGAATTCGTTACCGTTGAACCGGCGTAAATACTTCAATTTTTATCCTTTATCAAATTCGCTTTCGAACGAATCATCCTCGATATACAAAATAAAAATGTGCAAATTCGTCTTTTATAACAGTTTCATTTGGGATTATTTTTATCCCTCGTTTCCTATATTATTTTCATCGTTGAAACGTATCGATCGGGAAATAGGTTGGAGGGAAAATCGTGGAATATATATATATATAGAGAGAGAGAGAGGAAATTGGGATATTCTCTTTGTTTCGAACGTTTCCATCGGTGTAATACACGTAATGGCCGCAAACTCGATCAAATGGTTCTCGGAAAGCTTAGCTCACTCGTTAATATCGTAATAGTGGGTACAGGTTAATGGTACCGTGTACGTGCGTAAAAGAGAGATGGGGAGATGTGAAGAGAGAATTGCGTGTGCCAGTGACACGGAAATTCTCTCAAATAGAGGTACACGCATGGGCTGCACATGTGCTTAGGTCAATTCTCGTTGGACGAGGAAGCGGACCAGAAGCGAGGAGAGACGGATCGACATTGGAGTTTCACTCGACTGGATTTCGGCAACCCGTCACGATAGATCTTTTGATCGATCGTCCATAGAAACAATCGTACAATTACGATCCACACAGGATTTCCACTTGTGCGTATCGATTCTTCAATCGGCCGAAAGCTTGGACCGAGCTTTCCAGTTTATAAAATTATCTGATATACGAGATTTAAAAAAAAAAAAAAAAAAAAAAAAAAAAAAAAGAATAGATCTTGTATGGAAAATGGAGCTCGTTGCGTGTTGTTGACGGACGAAGAAAACTCTGTCCGTAAACATTCATTTGTTTATTTATCAACAGGAAGAAAAGGAATAATGATAACAAAAAGAAAAAAAAGGAAAATGAAAAGTGAAAAATTTACGGATAATTTTAATTGCGCGATAAATAAATCTTGGTGTGGAAATTTATATATTTACATATCGAAATCATTAACATTAATAATACGATTTATACGATTGAATTTATCATACGGAATAACGCTTTTGTTACGAGGGAACGCGATTAGTTCGTTAATAATTTTATTTATTAATTTAATGATTTCTCGTTCTCGTGCAATTTTCCTGATGTTGTTCATTCATTTCCCGTCGTTACTCCAATAACAAACGATAAAACAGGTGGAAAAAGAATATAACGATTGAAATCGGAATATGGTACAAACACGGTGGAACGACAATGAAGCAATACATTCCACGTTCGGGCCAGCTTTGATTAGTCCTTTGTCATTGGTCCAATATTCGTCGATTCCACCGACCATTCAACGGCGTATGAGTTCATCGTGATAATATGAAAACACGGTAACAAGACTATTTGCAACGATATTCGGACCGAGTCGGTGAAAATCGATACCCTGGAATCTCGATTTTCCTCGACCCCGTAATTCTTTAATATTCATCCGTGGTCGTACGAGAAAGAGAGAGAAAGAGAGAGAGAAAAAAGAAATAAAGAAAAAAAGGAAAAAAAAGATGGACGGGTCATCGATCCTTTTCAAAATCGTTGAGTAAACAAGCGGAGAAGATACGATAGGTGTGTTAATACGGTGTCTATTCAACTCGATTTGCAATTCATCGGGAATCTATAATTGACGAGGGGTATTTTTTTCGATTGCGCGAAAGGGGAGAAGAAGAAGAAGAAGGAAGCGCAAGCGTACAAAGATGGGCGAGAGGAGGGGAATTTTTATTCATCCCTCCTATTCTTTCTCCTTCCGCGCAAAAATCGAAAGAAGCATCGAGAACCTCCTGGAGGTCATCGATCTCCAACAGCGTTTAATTGCTTCCCCCCTCGCGGTGTTTGAATAAGTTTTCGGCCTCGGGTCTTTCGCGACAATTAAAACGAAACGATTAAAGATTCATTATTGCGGCAAGCCACCCCTCCTTCCGGTAACCACGGTCGCGCCATTTCTCGCGCCTCTGGTAAAAAAAATAGAAAAAAAGAAAGAAAAAAAACGGACGATTATTTTCCACGAAACAAAGAGCAAGAGTAAATAATCGTTAAACGTGGCCGGCGATGCAAATGCCTTCTTATTATTCTTTCCCGGTTAAGAATTATAGTAACGACAGTTCCTTTCTTTTTTCTCCCTCCTCTCTCTCTCTTTCTCTCTCGTTTCCCTCGAAACGAGGGAAGAGGGATAGGAAAAAGATTTTTCGTTTAAAGTTTTCCATTTGCANTTTAAGAGCGGGAGAATAAAGGAGCAGCAAGGATATCTGGCAAAGATGTA
>NW_006263698.1:257363-264689 GCF_000469605.1 Apis dorsata | reverse complement strand
TATATATATATATATCCAAGGAAAAATATGCGGTCGAGAAGACGCATGAATTTGTACGAACGGAGCATCAGAAGGAAGCAGCAAAAGATTATTTAAATCGTGACGAGAAAAATCGATCAACGTTAAGAAATGAAAGAGAAACGATCTCTAAACCGTTGTTTCTTCTCATCTTGTAATTAATTGCATAAAACAAAGAGAAAAACGCACAACATATATATATTCGATTAATATAGATTTTCTTTCTTAAACCACGGGGAAAAATATTCGCCGATTGCTCGAAACACGGATAACAGGGGGAGGGAGGGATCCAAAGTCTCTTGAAAATCGCCCCTCTTCAGGGAATCTTCTCACCTTTCGAAGCGCAAACGGAGCTTTTAAAATTTGTTCCGCCCGCGGTGGACAAATTTAAATAGCGCGATAGTCGATCTTTGGCCACGAGACACTGTGTCTCGAGCGTTGTGAACGAGCCTGTCATCGCGAAAGGCCCTCTATAGTTTCTAGAACGGCGAAAAGAGGAAGAAGAGGATTCTGGATACTCCCCGCGGAAATCGAAGTGGATCACCGCGGAAGCTGCGAGCCTTAACCCGATTTGCGGGGATGGTGGAAGCTTCCTCCCGGAACGTGGAAGGGATACTCCCTTTCTTCTCCGGTATACGACTATATATTATCCCGCTAACCGAGCTGGAAAACCCTTGAAATAACTTGGAGGATCGTGAGATGGGTCGGTGATCGAATTGGAAAGAGGAAGGGGGGCACCGATATCTCGATTAAACGATTGCCTTGTCGTCGACGACAACAACGAAATCTTCCTGTTACCTGGATATCTTCGAACGCTTTCTTATTCTCCACGAAGCGAAGAAGAAGAAGAAAGGGAAACGGTTCACACGTCTAGCGCGATAATTCCACGCGGCATTTTCGAAATGGGAAATATTTCGAACAGGATCGATCGAGACTCGATCGTTTGTTTTTTTCGTTCTATTCTCGCGAGGGAAGACACGAGGGATCGTTAAAACACAGGGCGAATATCGGTTTCCTTCTCCCCGATTTCGAAAGACGGAAACTGTGCGCGCTTTCAACCGTGAAGCTTTCGATGTTTTCTTAAAACCCTGTCAAAAACGAAACCGATTGAATATCTCGATTCTTCGTCCACGGGGCCGATGCGCGTCAATCGAGCTGTCAATTTTTCCAACGAACGAATATTCGTCTCGACGTATTCGATAAAGGATGGTTAATACATCCGGATTAGCACGTTGTCCGTTCGCTCTCGGATCTATCCGTTTCTGTCCATTCTCTTTCGCCCTGTCTCACTTTTTCCCCTCCCTCCTCTTCCTTCTCCTCTACCCGTGGAAAAGTTTACATTTTTCCGCGAAAACGGACTATCTTCCAATAGTCGTTCTACGTCTTTGCCACGTGTGTTTGCACAATGGACGTGTGTGTGCGTGTGTGTTTGCACAAGTGTACGTATGCAACAACGTTCGCGACAAGTAAACATAACTGTTGGCACAAAGCAGAGGGAGCTCGTACGTGCAGATGTAAAATGGCCAACTTTTCTCGCCGACTCTGAACTCGATTCCTTCTACACCTTTTGTTCACCGTCACTTGTTCCGCCTTTTAACCCGACTTATCCGCCCTTTCTCTTTCTCCCTTATTCCTCCCCCAACTTTCTCCCACGACTTTTTCTCCCTTTTACTCTTCCTCTGCTCGTGTCGCTCGTCCTCGTTGCCGTTTGCCAGACTCGAAAAGCGACAAGATTTACCCGACGTTTCTCTCGAGGAATTCAAAACGAAAATAAATCGAACAACCAAAAAGGAAGGGTGGTTTCACGCCTCGTGAAAGTTTGTAGAGAGGAAAATCAAAGGACTCTGATGAGAGAGGTGATTGACTGTAGCTTTCTCTCTCTTTTTTTTTTTATAAATGGAAGCAATCTTGGAGAGAAATTGCACTTCGACACTCTCGTTCCGCCAAAAACAGAAAGAAATCGACAGGCGAAAAATCCCTCTCTTGAATTACAAAAATTTCATTTCACTCGTTCATTCGACATTCAATTTTTTACTTTTAATCAAAAAAAAAAAAAAAAAAAAAAAGAAGAAAACGCGAACATTTAATGGCTCTTGAAGTATCTTCGAAGACACATCGACGTATTGTACAGCCGTACATTTTCAAAAGGGATCTCCTCGAACGTTGTTCGATCTTCTCGAAAGCTGGCTATATATTTTCGCAATTCGCAAGGGAACACGGTCAAGAGCTGGCGAATAATTAAGAGATCGATCGTTGCCGAGTTACCAGGCTCTCCTCTTCTCTCCTCTCTCTCTATCTCTCTCTATTCTTTCCCATTCTCTCTCTCTGCTCGTCGAATTCGAAGAGTGCAACGAATAGATTTCCTTTCCCGACGATCTTAAATTCGAGATGCGTCGACGCGGAATCGGACTTAAATCCCCGTTTCCTTCCCCGACACGTCTCCTTTCGGTTACTTCCGTTCTCTTTCGAAACGAAAGAAATGGAGGAAATTAATTTAACAATCACCGACAATGTCAATGAAAACGCGAGAAACGCTCCATGAATCGAGAAGCGAGGAGAGTGTTCCCGTATCGTTTTTCGCTCATTCAATATTTATGGATCGGGGTGGGAACGATAACTACGCGATGATGTCGACGCTTGGAAATTCAAACTCCCTTTTTAAATATAAATCTTTTTCGATTTTCGCCCGTGGCACCCGAAATTTGCTATTTATTCGCCACGCGCGGCGGACGTTTGAATATTTTGTCGACCAGAACCGGTTGTATACACGGGCTTTCATATTTTAGGGCTTTTATTTTAGGTCGAGGACGTATCTCGAGCGATAACTGAAAAAACGGTTGCACGGGGGGGAAAAGGTGTACACGGGCTTTCTTTTAGAGCTCTCTTCTTGGAATTTGTTTTATTCGAGGAATGGGAATTGGGAAGAGGAATCGAATTGCGAACGAGGATACCAGTGTTGCGTCTAAAAACGAGATTGATTTTCAATTCTCAGCGTTATAGAAATGTCATTTTGCTATTTAAAATGCTATTTAAAATCCTTATATCTAATTATAAATTATTCTATCTCTAGGTTCTAATTGGATAACAAAAATGATTTGATAAATTAATTTGGTAAAAATTCAGTAATGAAATAGCTATATCGAGTATTATTATGTTATTAATTTTTCTAATTAAATTTGATGACGCGTATTCTGGTTTTCCAATTTGATTCTTCTCGAAAAAAGCTATTCCAAAAAGCGAGCAATATTTAGAAGATCGTTGAAACTAAAAAAAAATATACTTCATATTCGAAATAACAGCCTCCTCCTCCTCTCAAAGAATGAATATTTCAAAAGTATAGACGATGATATATCAATAGTTTTCACAAAGAGTTAAAATCTACATTTTTATAAATCTATTACTGTTACTTTTCATACACTCGTATCTGTAATCTTCGATTGCTGTAGAAAAACGAATCGTAGTTTGCGAAACTCGACGACGCGACGATTTCAAGAAGATTGTCGATGGGATAAAAGAGAAAGAGAAAAAGTGTTTGCTTACATCTTGTTCCGGTTAATCGACGATTCCAGTCCATTCAACTTTCTGATAACATTTACAGCACACGTGTGCTCGAACGTTCTTTCGTTTGCTCGAGAGAAACGGCAACAACGATGGTATAACAGTGAATCTTCACGTGACACGGAAAGTTGTCGGGAATGGTCGAACTACGTGTTCTTCGTTAATCTTGCGCTCCATTGTTGCGCTCATTTTTCCCCAAGATTTCCACTTTGATAATAATACGATACGTTTCTCATCGGAGAAAAATGGGGTGTACGAATGGTCTCCGAACGTTGTCGTCCCTCGTTTCGATGTGCACGATCTTGCGCAAGCATCTGAGATATTATGCTCTTTTCTTCTCTTCATTCTTCTCGGGAGGAGTAGCTATCCACCTTCCAGTCCATCTGGATCCCTGCATTCGACCGCCCCATTCCTCCTATTTGTCCTGAAATTCCCCGTGGAAATATCTCCTTTCTAAACTATTCCGCCACGTCGAATCGTAGCTTCGAATCGTTTCCCACCTATATTTTCGTAAATTTCGAGCGGAAGATGTAATTTGGGGAATGTAATTTTGGAAAATTGTAATTTCCATCCGAGTTTAGTGGAAGTCGAGGAACGAGAGGAACAACACGGGGCTGTTATTAAAATCGAGGAAAAGTCGTCGAAAGAACGATTCCGCTCGAGTCTAACTCGATCGAAGTTATCTCGCTTTCGAATTATTTATTTGCCACGTTGATTCTATTCGCGCTTGCGAAGTGTCAAAGGTTGCTGCCAACCATTGTATCGCATAGTATTTTCCAAATGAAATAATTTATCAGTCGGAGGATAACGATCATCGATCGTACCACATGGCGATTACAAACGCGTTCGAACGAATGAAAAAAATGAGAGCTCTGCACGTACGGATCGATCGATCCACCTCCCCCTCCTCGCCTCTGACGTCGATTCATAGGTCGAAACGAGTCAGAATATTAAACGAAGATCAGCGACTATTTTGAAATATTTAACAAGCGTCGGACGACGATGCATCGATCGGTCTCGCAGACGCCAGTCTGAATTATTGGGTACGAGGTCGCGCGGAGAATCGATACAGATTCATTGACGTGTTTCTCCTTCTCTCGAGAAACGAGGATTTCTTTCATCTGCGCGCCGATTAAAAAAAATAGGAAATTTCAAGTTCCGCGATCCACCACCGCGTATATAAAACGAAGATCGATGCGAAATTTAAGCTCGAGCTGAAGGCGAGGGAGGCTCTTTAGCGGAAAATTCCTTTGAATAAACCCGAGACAGAAGGAACTGAACGACAAGGTGGAGTTTCGAGTTGTTAAGAAAGCGGATAGAATTTAAATTGGTCGAGGAATGGGGGCGAAATACGCGCCGATACGTGTGGGGAGAGAGGGGGGAGGGCCCAAGTCTGTTCAAAAGTTACGGAATAAATTCAACGGGAGAGGAGGATGTCGGCGAGATTTTCGAATGAAAAGTTTGCTTTATTTTGCTACGCGAGGAGAGCGGCGCGAAAAGCGGTCCGCTTTTTAAAAGAAGAATTATCCTAAGGTAAATTGGAGAAGAGAGGGACTTGGGAAAAGTTGCACCGTTCCACGGTCACGCTTATTATTATTATTATTATTATTATTCAACCGTCTCTAACCGCGTCAAATCTGCCCACTGAATCTCAAAGAAACAACCTCTCCCCTCCTCACTCTCGGGTGGAAAATTCCATCGGTCGCCGACCAACTTTCGACTTTGTGCGAAATCTCTCTTTTCTAAACTGGAGGGAAACCGAGAAGAAATATCACGGGCCAACGTTTTCCGCTTCGCGAAACTTTGGGAAGAGAAAGAGAGAGAGAAGAAAAGAAAAGAAAAGAAAAACCCGCTCCATCTTTTCACCACCTATGTATATATATATATATATATACACTATGACGCGTAAATATATTTCGCTCGTATTTTACGTGAGCGTGATATTTAAAATATCGCGCTTCTCTCTCTCTCGACCGTAACAAGACCGCCGGTTGCACGAGTAAAACGTGGTGGCAGGCACGCGTTGCGAGGGGGGGATAAGAAGACGAGGAAAGAGGAAAGGAAAAAATCGGATGCTGGCCGATTTACACGAGCGAGAAACGAGGTTAAAAAGTTAACGATCGACGGGGGAAAAGGGGGATGGTAAAATAAAGAATCGGCATCGAAGTTTACGCGGCTCGGTTTTCGGCCGATTGCGGTGTCCCGAGTTTTTGGATGGAAAACTGCGGTCCCCCGGGTGAACTGCTATAAAGTATAACTGTTTAAAGTAGACGGGGACAAGCGACCGCGTCCACGGGGCCGCGTTTCCAACCAGAAATAGCCGCGGCTCCATTCTCAATATTGCACAATGCAATTTCCATCGTGTGCACGCGACCCACCGGCTCCCCCCAGCAATGGAATCGGTGCGCGCCCACCGTCCCCCGTCCCCGAAAACCCATTTCTTCCGGTGTTCGGCGTTGGAAAGAAAATATCGCGCCTCCCTTTTGACCGCCGATTCCTATTCCCTCTTTTCTCCCACTTTCCCGCCTCTACGTGGCCCGGACTTTAAGTCGTTCCACGTAGACTCTAGAAAGTAAAGCGTTGGTACTCGATAGTTGGAGGAAGGGATCATTTCTTTTCCGGTGAATCGTTTCCATTGACGACTAAATTCCCAATTCCCTCGTCCAATGTCATTTTTCCCCCCTCTTTTCTTTTTCTTTTTCCCCGTCTTTTTCTACTCGTCTCCTCGTGAAAGATATATACTCGAGAGTTACAATTTTATCCCGTTAAGTATTCTTGTATCCTTCGTGCTCTTAATGGCGAAATTCCGGAGGAGGGCAATTTCCCAGTGACAATCGAAACGTAGCGACGAAATGGAGTTTACCCCGTTATATTTGTCTCTCAAACTTAATCTGTTTATTTCGAAATCGTGAAACGAATTACTCCTACCTCCTCCAATCGTTGCTTCCTTTCGAGTCAAAGCGTGAAATGGCGCCAAGTTGCCATCTCTCCGGTCCACTTTTCTCTTAACGATTAATGCGATCGACTTGGATGCGCGGGATCCATCGAGAGATCGATTCAAGAAAGAAAGAGAGAGAGAGAGAGAGAGAGAGAGAGAGCAAAGAGAACGATTCTCGAAATCTCGTTTCCGTTTTCACGGTCGCCCGTGCTCGCCAGTTTTCTCGTTGGAAAGAAGGAAAAGTCAAGGCAAAACCACCGCGAAGAAACTCAATTTGTCGAGATAGGAAGCAACTCTCGACCTCTTTCGTTTCTCTCTCTCTCTCTCTATCCCCATTTCATCCCTTTCTCTCCCGCTATTTCCATAGCGATCACGAAGTCTATCTATCACGATGCGCATATAGCCGCACAGCAGGGCAAAAGTACACCACTTTTAAACCGAACCTCTCTGTTCTCTCGTCTCCGGAATCCTTTTTTTCCCCATTCCGCTAGAATGCGACGTAACAATTCTCCTTTAACCCTTGTGCACGGTAAATTTGACCGTTACACGGCGCGACGAATGACCGCGGAATTCCGCGAGGGAAAGTGCACGGTGGAATAAACAATGCACTTCCGCGGCCCCTCTTTGACCTTAATTAACAGCCGCAACGGGCTCGTCCACAATTGTTCGAACGTTGAACCTTGGCGATTCATCCGGGTATAAATAACCACTTCCCCGGGGAAAATTGAGGAAAAATGTTGAAACGTTTTTCTCCCATAATACGAAACCGATATGCTAATAGCGCGATGAACCTCGTTAAACATGAGAAAGAA
>NW_006263698.1:246987-257001 GCF_000469605.1 Apis dorsata | reverse complement strand
GGGGGGGGGGGGGATAGTTGACTCGCGCGTTAAACATTTAAGTCGATTAAATATTTATATACAACGAACGATGGAAAGTTTCACGGTAGTTTGGAACGCGGAGATGGTCGCAATTTGTATCGATGCAGCTCGAAAACCGCCCCAGGCTATACACTTAATTATTTAAAACTGCTTCCCTCCTTATCGAGCCGCATCAACGGATAACGAATGCTATAAAGTTGCAAAATGCCGCGATATAAATTCACCTGGCAAAATAGAAAGTAAATACCACCGGTGGTGGTGGTGGGTGGAGAGAGGTAACCGGTTAGGTTATGTCCCGTCCTTCTCGCTCAACCGTCCACCCCCTCGTTCTCTCTCTTTCTCTCGCCCGTTGTAACTTATCGTCGCAGATACGGCAAGTTACGTTCGGTAAGCCAGGCAGCAAACTCACCGCGGTGTTAATTTTGTCTGGAAGTAGCCGGAGGCTGCTGTGTCGCTTACTTTATACGCGATATCATCCTGTCGTGACTTTGCGCATGGCGATGCCCGTTCGGCCACCGAACTCCACCGGTGACAATGCCCCGTTTAATTTATATATAAAATGCCTCGAGTCGCGTTTCTTCGATCGATTCGACGATCAAACGTTCGCAGCATTCGTCGAAACCCTCACCCCTCCGCACGTGCGGTGCATTCGTGGCTACGTTGCGAGGGTACACGAAAACACGAAGGAAGGCCAATAGTATTTTTCTATTTTCTCCGCGAAATTGAAGCGTATATTCAGAATATACGCTTTTCCATTGCGATACGCAAAAATCGTGAGAAAAGAAGTAGGTTATAGAATTTTTTAACAGCGAAAAGAAAGATTTGGCGAGCGAGAAGAGAAACGATACGATGCGGATAGATTCGAGTTGACGCAAGGATGCAGAAAGGCGTGGAAGGAACGAAGTTCTCTCGCGAGTTATGTCGAGACGAGAAAAATTAATTTATATCCCCGGGGCGGTGGACCGCCACTTACCGATTCCAGGATCGTGCGACCAAGTCTGTCTTGGTCCGCGAGAATAGTGAAAAATGGCGATGGCGCGTTGCGGCCCCGGCAATTTAGTTTGCATTATGGTGAGCATCAATCGTGCGCCGCCTTCGTGGGAGATGAATGTTTAGCGCCGCGCAGGGCGCTTCCCCCTCGAGGTTAACCTCGGGCGACCTGGTCGGGCGGCGAGGTCACTCGGCCGAATCTCGCCAAGGACGGGTGTTGGTGAACCTTCACCTCCATCTATATTTGCTCTCTATTCTGTTTGCTCGCTTTCTATTTTAAGTGACTCGTGATGGAGAGCAGAAATCCTCCTTTTTAGAATCGGTTATTTTGATGAAATTTTTAATACAAATTTTTCATTCAGAACGTCAACAACCATTTGCAATCGTCTGTGGAATAAGTTTTATTCTCCATCGATTTTTTAACAATATCGAGAAACGAGTTATAAGCAAGCGATTAGATTAATGTATTAATTATTGAAAATTCCAAGAAGATGGAACTCTGACTTTACTTTTCAAACTACAGTAAATACGATGAAACATGAAAAATCGTGAGAAAGAAAACTTTCTTCCTTGATTCCCCAACTACACCTTCGATTTCGTAAACAACATATTCGCGATACTCTTTGAATTCCACGAGAACGAATAACTAGAACAAAGAAGCCTCTCGAACCTCTCGAAAATAGAAAACCTTAATCCTGATCAGACGTACCTTCTCGTTAATCGTTCCTTCTCGTCATATCGGTTATCCGGCCCCAGAGTGCAATTATCGAGGATCCGACCTTGACATTCGACCATGCCTCCGTCGGCCCGTTTGGGGCAAAGGTCGAAAATAGAAAAGCAGGATGCACGCGACCAGCCGCGACATAAATAGACGGCTGAAGGAAGCCGAGGTGGATGTAGGGGATATACTTACGTGTCCCCTTATCGATTCGTTGTTGGTCGGCAAGACACACGAACGCCCGCGTTTCAGCCAAGTTCCTCGAAACAGCGAGAGCGCGTGCGTGCTCGAACTCTCGAGACGACGACGACGACGACGACGACGAACTCGCGTCTTTGTTGAAGAGATTTACGCGTCCTTGAGGTATACGGCCGGCATTCAACGGCGAGAGAACGTCGAAGGATCCTTACGTGACTGCTTTCAAAATGGCGACCTGTTCCACTTTTCCTCCGGGAGAGTTTGCTTTTAATTATACCGGTAAACCCGGTATATTTAGGCGTCATACTTCGTTCGTTCGGGGCGAGGGCCCCGGGTAAATATCGTTAGAGGCGCGGTTTACACTCGCAACTTACGCCGCGTCTTCCTACCCAGGGACGGCCACTCTTTTCTTTTGCCGCCGATCTTCCTTCGATCCGTTTCGTCCTGCTCTTCATCGTGATTGGACCACGGTAATGGCGGACTGATAATGGAAAATATCGCCTCGTCTTTTCACGAGGCTCGAGCATCCACTCCTTTGAGGGAAAAGATAGTAGAGATAGAGTTTCGAAATTTCTACTCGATTTTTTACCCACCCTCCTCTTTCTTTTTTTTATTTTACCGGTTCCGTTCCGTAACCATACGTGCTTCTAAGTTTTAATTTCCTGTCTGTGGTTGGAGGAACACGATGTGGTGCATGATCGAGGTTAAAACTTGGAGAGCAACTTTGAAAACATTTGAATTTTTGACGTCGTGTTTGATGACGCGATGTATCGAGAAGTATCGTTTTAATCATTGGACGAGGGGAAGAAGAAGTATTCTTCTCGAGGAAGAAAGGTGGGGAAAAAGGAGAAGGAAAAGAAAGGGAGGAGAGGAGACTCGCGGTGATGAAGGATGCCACTTTAAACTCTCCGCTCCGGGTCATTTCTTTCGCGGTTTGGAATAGAATTGTTTGCACGACCGGCTTTATTTTTGTTTTTAATTAAATTTTCAACCTTTTCATCAACCTCGCGTTTCAAAGCTTCTATCGCTCACTCATATCGTTCTTCTCTCTTTTAGAAACCAAAGAATTTTTTTCCCCCGTATTATTTCTTTCCGTAAATAAGAATTCCAATACGAATGCGTTAAGAAATAACGTTTTCTTTTCTTCTTTTTTTTCATATTTCGCCTATACTTGGCAATTTCTTCACGCATGTTTCAAGAAACTGTGTTCATTTCTGGATTATTGTTTCAAGCGGTTTCCTAGAATATCCTTTTTGTGGCGTGTCACGGCCCCTCACGGAGCCAGCTATCGATCTGCCGATTCCCCGAAATGTCAACCGCAGCTCGGAGCAAAGGTATTCTGCCTTTTCCGAGAAAACGAAGCGGTTCGCTCGTTGAATCCTCGCAACTTTGCCTCAACTCCTCCTCTCCTTATCTTAATTGATAATCCAATATTTTCTTAATCAACTTATACCTTCGCCTCGTCCTTTTGCCTTGATCTCTTTTCATCGAATTTATGCGCGTATGCACACGAAAAGAGCCATAACTCGAAACGAAACGATGGTCGATGATCCATCGATGTGGAAATGGAATACCAGTTAAAGATTCCGAAATAAAGGCAAATGACAGGAATTTGAACTGTTCCTCGCGAGATACTTTCTTGGCGAAAATTCGCCACTGTATCATTCGCGAGTTTTCCATCATTTTTCCATCATTTTTTCTTTTTCGTTCGAGCCATAACTCGAAACGAATTGATCCATCGATGTGGAAATGGAATACCAGTTAAAGATTCCGAAATAAAGGCAAATGACAGGACGAATTTGAACTGTTCCTCGCGAGATAAGTTCTTGGCGAAAATTCGCCACTTTATCATTCGCGAGTTTTCCATCATTTTTCCATCATTTTTTCTTTTTTTTTTTTCTTTTTTTTCATCGCGTTATCGATTGTCCGGTCTGTTAAGAATGGTATATCGCGGCGATATCGCTGACTGAGTAACTGCATTGTTGTCGAAGCCTCCCCCCTCCTCCCCCGCTGTCCGGTTTGATCGATTAATCGATCGATCAATCATGCCGTCATTTTCGGCCGTCGTAATATCGGCTCGTTGTTTTTAAATTCGCAACTTCTGTATGTATGCGGCGGTGATGGTCGGTGGCGAAACGATCAAGTTTCTCGTGGACACGGGAGGACGAATAAAAAAAAAAAAAAAAAACAAATTATTATAGATATAAAATCGATGTCGGTTAAAATAAAAAGAAGAATTCTCGCGAAATATGAAACGTTTATTATTATATGGATTCTGTCAGAGAGAATCAAAAATAATGATAGATTCGATGATCCTTTTATGAGAATATATTTTTGTATAATCCACAATTTTGTTTCATTTGATTCGTTTGATTGGAGGAGGAACCATTTTCCTCGTCATTTTTCGATTTTGCAAAATAACTCGTTGATTGCCGTTCAATCAACCAATTGCATTAATTTCGAATACCAATACTTCGTTTCGACTGTAAATAAAAAGCCCGGACGTATAAATTACGCGTGAAAAAAAGAAAGAAATGAAATAGAAGGGGAAAAAACTGGATGGATCGGATTACAGATCTCGGCAAGAAGCCTCAAACCTGCGATGATTTACAATTTTAGAGTGTTTCGAGTGTGAAAACTGGCCGTTAAATTCCCTCCCCGAATCCTTTGCCGAAAGCCTCTCTCGAATCGCGTATTACGAATGGAACGAGAACGAGCGGAGTAACGAATAGGGAACGCGATACGAGGGAACGAGGAGTTTACATTTCCACGGCTGTGTGACGTTTTCCATTGGCCTGGTAGACCCCTATGCGAAGCCTCTTCCACGCGCCGAGAACCGGATACGAGTCTCGAAATCTCCTGATCGATGATAGAGCCAGGCTTCCGACCAATTTCGCGGAGAACTTTGCAATCTGCTCTCACGTCGGATGCATTTGCAATTTGATTTATTCTCGGTTTGCCGATACGATCGGCCGCCACCAGCCGTGGATCAGCCCACGGATTTTCCCGCGTTTCCGCCATTTTTCGCCGCGTCTCCTCTCCCCTCGATATCGTAACGATAAATTTATAACGCGAATTTATTGCGTTATTTTAACCAAACGTGGTAATTTTATTTTATTTTTGACTGTCCTTTCTTCGAATCGTTAATGGAATTATTATTTAACGTGATGGAATTTAAGTTTGAGAATAAAGAATAATAACGCCCTTTAACACACGGCATCGATGAAGAATCGATTTTAACTTGGATTTCGCTTGGACGGCGAAAGAACGTATATCGTGGATATTTTAGGATATCGCGCTTATAGATGGACTCCTCTCCCTTTAATTTAACGTGATGTACATCGATGGGTTCAACCTTTAGACTCCATTATATACATTATCGAGATATTATCGAGAACAACCCTCTCGAGAACATTGCAAACACTTCTACGAAAAAGTGAAGCGCGTCGATAGGATCGATACGCACGTGTATAATTCTTAGACATAGAATTTAAATCGCATTTTTATTTTCGAGAGAGGGGATAGAGAAGCCTTGTTTCGAGCAGCCGTGCACTTTATTCGGTCTTTTAGTGGATTTTAGCCCCCGTTCGAATCGAAGATTAGCCGCTGTGAGTGCCGCAATCCCTTCCAGAATATGATAATTCTATTGGAGGAAAGAATTAACAAGGGATCCGGGTTTCTGAGTTCCGGTAGAAATTAATTTTAATCGGATGAAACTACGATGAATTCGAGGAGTCAACGGCCTCTTCTCTTCCTTCCTTCCTTTCTTCGCATCGCCGAAATTTCGACAACCCTACGATTCTACGATGAACCGTTTGCGAGGGAAATCGACGAGTCATCGTGGCTGTGTATTACGTTCCTTTGAGAAAGGGAGCAAAGTCATTGGAATATTTTTTAACCGAGGCAACGATTATCCCTCGACACCGTTGCGCTTTCACGTGGGAAAAAGAGCATATAGAAGATGGCCGGCGCCCCTGTGTAATCCTTCTTCAGCCCCGTAATTGGCAGTTACGAGTCATCTTTTCGTTTCATCGCCGTTGACACACTGCCAACTTGATAAATGAACGAACCCGCCGACGCCCGCGATACTCCAAGATTAATGTTCCAATAAGATTCCATTCGTCCGATTACGACATGTTTACTCCTCTCCCCATTGGCTGGTAAATGATCGTCTGGCTTTATCCCGCCCGCAATATCGAATATTCCACCAACATTGCTCGCTTAATCTCGCGGCTCAATCCAAAATTAAGCTTCGAGTACTCGAACCCTGCTCTCTCTAACTTATCTCCAATTCAAAACCAGGCGTTCATCTCTACGCATTAGTTTGGAAACCGTCGCCATGATTCTATCTTATACGCCTGGAATTTATTATTTTTCCAGGAAATTCGATAACGAATTCGGTGTTAAAATTTTCCGTAACGTATGTATGGCGGCCGAAACGACGATGGAAACGATTTTCGATTCCGTGCAGGTGATAGGAGATTAGAACAAGGAACATAGTTGGTCTCTCGTTTTTATTTTAACTGTACGAATCGATTGCAAAGATTGAAAAGAAAAAGAGTATATTAATGAAAAGAGACTCTAAATTGATTCTACGAACGATATGATGTATCATCTGAATGTATCCCCTAAATGTATATATATTTCAAGTACATTTTGAAAATTGAATTATAAAAAAATTGCTGGAAAATGGTCCAAGCAACATGCCACTCACGTACGAAGAACGAAACGAACCGATGAAGTTCTTCTTAACGAAGGACACGCGTTTTTGCGGAAGAAGAACCACCACTTTTTTTTTCCCTTCGCCTTCCGCTCTCCACTTCCGTGTTCCTCTTTCTCTTTAAAATTCCACGGGAAGATGACCGCGTTTACATCCGTCGTTGAAAATCCCCTTCGTTACCCCTTTCAGCGGAATAATATTTTTTAACGAATAACCTTTCACCCGCGGACAATTCAAAGCCTCTCCCTCCCCCATCCGTCATTAAACCGTCGAGGAAAGTCGACGCAAGGGGACGGCCTCTCGCGTTCTCGCGTCGAAGCGGGATTCATCTCGAGCGTGCGTCACGCGATGTGTCACATTGTGTCGAGAGGAAGTGGGGCAGTGGGCACGCGATATCACAGTGACAATAACCGGTTTCGAGTTTAATTGGTCGCCACGTGCACATGGCCAGAGAACCGTAATCGCGAATTTTCACCGCGCCGGAATATCGGCCCGCCTCTAATTCGGCCAGGATGGCGCAAGCTGTGCTCGCCGCTTAATCGCGCGCGAGCTGACGATAGAGGAGAGGGGAATTCGGATGGATGCTAATCTGGACACCGGAACCGCGGCCAGATTTTAACCGTCGCCATTGGATCAAGGAGGAGAAGAGCAGTTCACGCGTCGCTTCACTTTTCGTTTCGTGAAAAGGTCGAAACGGTGATTGAGGTGGAGGAGGTGCACAGTTGCGGTTCGAAGATGGTTATTTGAATAATAGAGTCGCAAGAAGCGCGGGATACGTGGAGGGTTAATGGCTCGATCGATAATCCGGGCTCCGGGATAATATGTAAAACGCCTCGAATAGAATTGCATCGTCTCGTTATGGTTAAAGCAGTTGGCGCTTCAAGTAGATGCGACCCGTGCGAGGTCGGACTCGAGGAGCTAGTAGTAATATTGTTGGACACGGCCGACCTACGGACATGGAAAAAATGTTATTATAGAATAATAATTGTGGAAGGTTATTAATTTGAACACGGTGGTAATGAAGGATTCCAAGAGGCGAAGGAATTAGGAAGAGGGAAAATTTTGCGGTTTATTCGCGATATTATTCCCGTTTCCCTTGCATGATCAAGTAAGCAAATATTTGTCCGTTGTTCGGCGATAATTCGATCGACGCAGGCACCGAGCCAAGTGCTCTCGAGACGTGTTCCTCGAGCAATTCTCTTTCGCTGCTCGAGAGGAATCAAAGAAGTCGTTTTCTCGCCGAATTGGAGGACGGTCGATGGATGAAAAATTATTGTAACTCGAGTCGATAAACCGGGGAAAATATCGACCGATTCCGTGACACAGCTGTAAAGTAAGGGGTCCGGAAACGGGGGTAGTTATCGCTCACGAGGACGCTTGTCGCGACGCAGCAGTCGCGTGACTTTATTCCGACACAAACGACATTGCTCCACTCTTGGTATCCGTGCACGCACGCACACATACTCGACTCTCTACGGCCACTACGTTGCAAAGACGTAGCTCCAACCGGGATCAACGAGCCGACGAGCGTTATTTCACCGCGAGATCGATGCTCGTTAATTCAATGCGCATTCGATGATAAAAGCGAAATTCGTCCGATTTATCGGGTTAATTGCGTTACCGTTTTGTCGGCAATGCTCATTTCCTGATCATAAATATGTTTCGTTCAGGTGGGACCGAAATCAGTTACCGATTTAACTCGTTGCTTAATCGATGAACTGTATGTATATACGTCAATTACAACGATTATATATTTCAACGATTTTTAATCGCAATCTCGAAAGTGTTTGGAGTATTATAATATCGCAAGATGAGTTGTATTTTTCAAGTTGGAACATCGTAATCGAGTTAAAGTAATAAATTTCTCTACGGAAGGAGAAGCGATTATCCTTGTAATCCAGCGAAACGAACCGTAAAATTGGAAAAAAGCATCGCGAAAATTGGCACGAAATACTAATGCCACGCGTGTATATACGTACATACCGCGTATTCGACTATAGTTGGCCCAATTCGTTGGAATAGGAAACGGTAATAAACGGAAGATTAGAAAGCAAGAAGAAGGAGAGCGGAAGGAAGAAGCGGAAAGGAAATGGTTGATGTCGAGGGTACGCAGGAAGGCGGAATTAAAGGAGTTGGCCGATGGAATGAAATTGGCTGGCAACGTACGACCGAGACTTTTATAGAACGCGAAGGGATCGCGCCAAAGGGGGATGGATGACTCGACATCGTTAAGACACAATAAAATTACACGACGTAAGAAGAAAGAAAGAAAGAAAAAAAGAGAAAAAATGGTCGCCCCGGCTTGAGATTGCTGCGAGCAATCCTTCTAATCAACCTCGTTCCCCTCCCCTTCATCCTCGACCATCCATTCTTTCTTCCGCGTTCTCGTCTAATTTTTTCCGCGTCGTTCGCGGGCTGAAAGTCGTTCGATTCTGATTGAAACGCCGCGATAACGAGCATAAATTTCACCGATGCGGTGGCGTGACTTTGTTCTGCTTGGCACTAAAACTCGGTTGAGTCCGTGCCAAAATTTGTGGAAAATTTACACCAAACTTTTTTTTTTCTTTCTTTTTTTTTTTTGTTAAATCTTTCTTTCTTTCGCCGCGATCCAGTTGATTTATTTTTTTAGATAGTAGATCGTATGCGCCTCTCGATCGATCCTTCGCAGTTTTTTCGTTAGCTCAAATTTTTAATTCGTAGCGATGAAAAGCAAAACTTTTGCTAATTGAAAATAAGAAGTTTGGATAAGATATCGTAGAGACTGATGTATATAACAACGGTTATCACAGCAGGAATTTCTTTCTCTCAATAATTTCAGTAGTTTCCGATTTTCCAATTTGTTAATAATAATTTACGAGTTTCTTCGTTCGAAAAAAATTAACCCCTCTTTTTAACGCGATCATTGATTCCCTTAATAATTAATTGGAGAGAGAATCTTAAATATGATCAAGTAATCGCTTAATTCTTTAATTCTTTACTTTAAAATTCACTATAAAATAGATTCTTCAAGCATTAGTTATATTAGGTTAGGCATCCTTTCGTATCATCGAAGAATTATCTCGAATAAAACTCGTAACTTTCGTGCATACTCGCCAATTGCTCGCCAATCTCGTGACAAAATATTCCTTTGACTAACAGTCGACGAGCAAAAAGAAAAAAAAAGAAATGTCGAGTTGACAGAAGGTCGGCGAGGAAAGCATGCTAATTTTTTCGTAAGGGGTGAAAAACGCTGCGACGGGGAGGGGGAGAGAGCTTCGTTGTCTTAATTGCCCCGTGACTCGCGTTGCAACGATAATTACTGGATAAACACTGATTACGCCGCGCAGCGGCTGATTATACTCAGGAATTCGTTCCGACGTCCGCAACT
>NW_006263698.1:246471-246771 GCF_000469605.1 Apis dorsata | reverse complement strand
CCCTCGCCCCAACGATAGAAATCCCGACGAGCCGCCGGCTCGGAAGTGACGAGACCTCGAGTATCCTCGCAGGATTCCCATCGTCCTTTCCCTCTCGCCCCATAATTACGAGCCGTCCCTCTCATTTTGATATACCATTCGTCGTGCAGCGATTGCTTCGCGATAGAACACGAACCTTCGAAAAATAATCGAATAGCCGTAGAAAGTAATAGTCGTATCCCTCGAATGAATGTACCTTTCTTTTTTCTTTTTCCTTTTTTTTCGTAATCGGATACTTTACTCTTAATTGTGACGAACGAA
>NW_006263698.1:239738-246456 GCF_000469605.1 Apis dorsata | reverse complement strand
AAGAGAGAGAGAGAGAGAGAGAGAGAGAGAGAGAGAGAGAGAGAGATAGAGAGATAGATAAGAAGACGCGAAACCTTTCGAAACTCGAAGTTTCCCAACTCGTTTAAACTGTTTCCCTGATAAAGCTGAACGACATGGAATGGGCGAGGAGGGAGGGGGCAGAGAGACAAAAGGTGGAAAGGAGGAGGGTGGGTAGCGGGCAATTCAATCTTGGAAAGATAGGGAACGGGTTGTTCCTTTCCGATTCTGACAGGGTAATGGTATTAGTGGGCGATATCGTGGCGGGAGGGTAAGGGGGCGATTGCCATTGCCCGTAAAGGCCATCAGCTGCTATTGGGCCACCTTTGGCCTTAACCATACAGGCATGAGCCTCGCATTACCGGTCGCTTCGAGTTATCTGCGCTTCCCACGTTTAGCCGCGCAACGTCACACGCCGTGGCCCACATTCGCCGCCACCTGCACTGCAGAATCCCGATAGCGCGCGTATTACGCGTATACATGTGTACACGCCACCGCTTATGCGCTTTCTCCTGCGCCTCGTGCAACACCTCCTTCCCTCCCTCCGTTTCTCTATCTCCGAGGCGAACGTGTGCATCCCGCTGGCGATCTCCAACACCGTTAGGATTGATTCAACGATCAAATACGGCTAAATAATACGGATAAATCTTTCCATTTCGATCGTTTCGAAAGAATTGGAGGTAATTAATGAAGCTTTTCTTTTTTTTTTGGTTCTATTTCGAAATGGATAAGGGGGAGAGAGAGAGAAAATGAAAATCGTCGCGCGGATCGATCCTCGCGGCTAACTAATACACGGGCGAAATTGGAGCGATGGTGGTTACGAAATTATTGTTATTACACGGGGGTGCAACAAACCGGAACAAGCGAAGTGGCTGCCGCTGCAGCAAGCTTTGGTCTGATTCAATCAACGTCATCGAAGTCTGTGAAACAAAGTTGGTCGAAACGCGCTCGAATGTCTGGCGCGCTTGCGCCGTCGCGCATTTCTAACCGCTAACTACTTGACATCGATCGACCTTAATTAAAGTAGTCGGCACATTCGCAAAGTTTTACCACCGGGCTACGTGTCTGCGCCTCTCCAAAGCACAGGAGCCTGTGTTTACGACTCGTCTAGCCCTGCGATTTTTCAATCGACCCTCTACCCTCCCCCTCCTCCCTCCCCTGCGACGATCGTATTATCGCGAATGTGTATTGTTGGTAAAAATTTCTGAAGCGAGGAGCAGAGAACGTGGTATTTTTTTTTTTTTTTATTTTTAGATACGAAGCAAGCGAAATCGTCCAAAGTTAAGATCGTGAAGATCTTAGTAAGAGATCTTAGTAGATCGGAGTAAAATAATAAGAAGAGAGAAAAAAATTAAACGGATTGGAGGGAGGATTCCTTATTGATCGCATCAGTAATTCTTCTAGTAGGAGAAAGGATCCCAAGGGTGGAACAAGGAACGAATTTACATCCGGGAACAATTGTTTCGCTATTGATCCGATTCAAGACTCGCCCGCGGCCACCGGTTTGTATAGTTCGCAAACACGAAAATAGATATTCACAATGGAATCTCGTCACGGTGGTTCCTCTCGCATGGTCACGTCTCTCCGTTACCTACGAGAGCATACCCAGTTTCATTCCCAGACGACGAATTGTCCCGGATCGAAACTTTGGTCTTTAACGACCGACTGGTTACACGATTTGCCTCTGGCTTTGACGGCCTGTTGCGGCCATCTCTTCCCCCTTGGCCATCCTTATTTCGCCACGAGATTCTTGCTCGTCCTCCGTTTGCTCCATGTACATCTTCGTGTCTCTTCCTCCGAGGATTCGTTAAAGTTCGACCGATCCTCTTCATTCTTTTCGTCGCGTTCCTTCGTTTTTGTTCGAAATTTGCGTTTAACCCGTTTCCACTCGAAACTTTTTATCTATTTCCTCTGAATTTTTATATTTCTCTGTTTTTCTCTTCGACGTCTCGAAGAGAAAATCGCGATCACGTTCGTGCTCAAATGCAGCTCGGAACATCGCGTCTGTTCGCTTTGTATCCCCGGGGACGCATACTTCCACCCCCTTCGTTTCTATCGTCGTGATCACACAGAATCTCGTTCGTCTTGCTGGTCACATGAAATATCGTCTTGGAAAGCTATTCGATGACCAAGGAATCGACCAATTTCGTTCTCAAATTTATCCTCCTCCGACTTACGCTCGATACTCGATTTATTTAAATCAATAGAAAATAAACGCATAAACGATTTCCATCCACGTAACAAAACGAATCGGAGAAAGATGAAATTGAAAGATGGAGATAGAGAAACAAACCAACGACTGAATAAAAAAAAACAAAGCAAGCAAAACGTAAACGAATTGGAAACAAATTCTTATTTATTATCGATTCGTAAATTGCAATACATGATCGATTTATTTCTCTCGAACCTTGGATCTCGTTGTTTTGTTGCAAAAATATAACAGGAATGAAAAAGTCGCGTGCAACATTTTCAATTCTATTCCACGCGAGATTGTTGAAATCCAAAATTGCCGAAACATTGGCGAAAACGCAAACACCGGTTTCGTTAGCGACACGCATACACACACACACGCGTGTGCAGGATGCAAATTACGAAATTTTGTTAATTCGTCCAATGAAGAATTTAACCGTGGCCAGAGAAGGAGGGGAGGGGAGGTGTATTGGTTGAACTTTTTCAACGTCGTTCGTTGCTGCACGGTCGGGCGGATAAAAGTTGCGAAAATGGGAGGGAGATTTGCATGGGTGGCGGTGGTGGGCACACCTACCCGACCAAATTACCGCGCTATGAACAATTCAGAGTTACTAGCACGGCGGCAAACTTGCAAATGTAGTAATTAATATACATTGTCGCGTCCACAACAGCCAAGCATCACGAAATTCTGCCAAATAGACCATAATAGCTACGTCATCCTAATTTTCCAGATTTTTCAAACAAGGGGGTTAGTCGCAACAACGATGCGAAACCCGCTTGTTAATATTTTTATCCCTCCGGAATTCCAATTTATAGATCTCCAAAGAATACAGTTTACTCGAGTTTATTTTTATATTATCACGGATTACGGTTCATTCATCCCGAAAGAAAAGTTTTTTCTACTCAATTTTTAACATCATTCTCATTTCGATATAGATGCGTCTAAATAAATTCGACGGACAGAACGATTTATTGCTAGAAAAGCCACAGAATTTTGACGCGAAAAATATTCAATATATTATATTTCCTACGACAAATTTTTAATCTCTGTCTCGAGTCTCTGTTGCTAAAAATAATTGCTCGAAAACATATTTATTATAAAAGGGAAAGGACGGACAGTTATCGCAAGATTGCGAAAGCGTTCACCAAATATTCGTTCAGATATAAATATAATACAATTTAATATTCCATCCACGTCATCACGCTTGTTGTACGAATTCGGTGTACGAAGGTTGTATATCCGCCTAAAAATTTGACACGACACCGGAACGTTAAACGAACTGGATGGCAAAACAAAAGAGGATCCCCCTTGGATGAGAATATTTTGAAGAATTTTTCCGGTGGAAAAATCCGCGTGAGCGGGCGTTCGATCTACGCGCGTAAAACTGGCGGACCGCGTTTCTATTTCGGCGTATAAGCGCGTCATAAATTTGCCCCGCGGCCAGCAGCCGGCGTCGGTTGTTTTATGCTCTCTGGGCAGGAACCAGCCCGAGTAATTCTGCAATGCGGTTCACTCGTACCTATATCCTCTCCCTCCACCCTCTCCTTCTTTCTTCCCGCCTTTTCCAACATCCGCACCCGCCGCTTCTTTCTTCCCCCTCCCCTCCCCCTCCGTGGCAACTATCTTCCACCGGTCGCCCGTAGAATTGCAAACTAGCTATCAGAGCCGCCAACTTTCATGGGAAGAATTTATGAGACCCGTTAAGAGGGCGTTGAACACCAGCTGCTTTTCTAATGACGAAGTTTCGAGATTCTCCGCGATCGACTTGCCACCTCTGCAAACTTTCCCTTCCCCGAGTTTCGTGATATCGTAGCGTGTTGACTCGAGGATGAAAGGTAATCGAGAGGAACGTTGACAGATTTCCGTCGTAGTGTAGTAATGGTGAAAGGTGGTGGGGTTGATCGCAAGAATGTTTTAAGACGAACTTGTGAAAAGAATAATACGTGTGAAACGTGTCGCGATTCTTAAGGAATTTAAAAAAGTTATACAAAAATTTTTAAAATTATTATCTTTGATTTTTGCTCGAATTGCGTTGCTCTTTCTATTTATTCTCTGAGTTGTTCATTCTCTATGATCCTACATTGGATTTTCGAGAGATCGAAGCATAATATTGGTGTACAGTTGAAGCTTATTTATTAAATTTCCTTCGAGATTTCTTTACAATTTGATAAACTAGTTTTTTAACTTTTCTTGAGAACATTCGTCTCGATATCCGATTACTCCGTTTCCATTTACCTTTTAATCTATCGATCTACGAACTAGTTTTCTTCCAACGGTTAAAACACCTTACATTACATTACCGAAATTGAAATTGAATATTAAACATCCTGGAAGGGGGATATTTCTCGCGCGGAATTATGATTTATCCCCGCCGATAACAGAAGCACGTGGTCGATTTTTCTTTGGCGAGTAGCTGCTCGTTCACGAAGGTTGGGTTGTATCTCACCGCGTCTCGCCAACCAGCCGGAAAATGCAATGAAAGCAGACTTGCTTGCAAGACTGGAAAAAAGCTCGCGGTAATTCACCTGGTTAAAATTGCAACCGACTGCATACCACATCCAGATGAATTCATCATTCCCCCTAGCCTATTCGAAAGAGACTCGTTAAAATCGTAAATACACCGTGAACATACTTTTGTGGAAAGCGGTAATAAATAACGCAACATCCTTTCAACGCGTTTCCTCGTATGAAACTCGTGAGGAACTCGACCGGTTCCATTAGAGGTAATGCGTCTCGACGAAATCTTGAATGGTCTAGAAACATAGAGCGTTCCTCTCTAACCATGAAACTTCACCACTTTCGAGTATTTGAAAGATCCAATCGTATGGAGATTCGACGGAACTAATGAAATCATAAAATTTATCATATAACGATATGAATACAGATGGTGTTATCTGCTTGTAAATTTACTCCATTATTACGCAAGCTTTTATTTAAAGCTTTTATTTCAGGAGAGGGGAGGGGATGTTTTCGAGTCGAGAGACGAAATTTTCAAATTTATCAATCCAATTCGTGCACATCACATTGAGGAAGAACGTCATCTCCGATATATATATTATGCAATCTTCCATTTCAGCCTTCGACACGCTTTTAAACTACCGAATAACACTATTCTCATTTTTGATACAAGAAGCTATTGTTACTCGCGCGATAAAAGATAAAATTAATAAACCATCCTGTTAAAAAACAAACTACGATAAACAAAGATTAACAAACGTATTTGATTGCATGATTGATGGATACGTATTCGAGGAACGTACGTGCACACTTTCGAGGAAAATTTCTATCTTAATTAATTAGATCAGATTTTTGATGGACGATTGAGAAACTACGATAAACGAAGATCGACAAACGTATTTGATTGCATTAATCGCGGCTAAATCACAAGAAGAAGACACCCTCTGATCGATTTGTCAAAGATGGATATTCGAGAAACGTGCGTGCACACTTTCGAGGAAAATTTCTATCTTAATTAATCGGATCAGATTTTTGATGGACGATCGAGAAACTACGATAAACGAAGATCGACAAACGTATTTGATTGCATTAATCGCGGCTAAATCATAAGAAGACACCCTCTGATCGATTTGTCAAAGATGGATACGTATTCGAGAAACGTGCGTGCACACTTTCGAGAAAAATTTCTATCTTAATTAATCGGATCAGATTTTCGATGGACGATCGAGAATAGGAAAATTCCGCGCGGAAATGGTAATTTATAGAAGAAGGGAGGATGGAGGAAGAGGAGGAGGAGCGTGTAACCGCAGCGAGGATTACCGGTAGAAGGTCGAAGCGGGGATAGAGAGCGGGGGAGGGGGCGCATTCATCCGGGTGATAAGTTATTTATATTGGGATTCCTATTGTGGCTATTTTGGAGAAATTGTGTTACAACGAGGAGCGCGGGCACGGAGCGTTAATTTATGAGCAGAGTCGGCCGTTCCGTGTACGTACGCCCGTGCAACGGAGATTACCACGGCGGGAAACGGGAGTTATAACCGACACTCCGAATGTCTGAATAAAGTTCGTCCATGATCGTTTATGCAACACCGTCACGAATCGCCCTACTTCCAATCCAATGTGCCCCGTTTCTTCGCGACTAAAATCTGCGCGACGATTTACAGTCGATTGTTTCGAAAAACGAATTATCGTAAATTATTTTCTTTCTTACGTGGGATATCATTTCCGCGCACAATGCGCTATTTATGCTATCGTTGTTTTCGTGTGGATAGATATATATATATATACAGAAAATCGATGGTAGCCATTTCCCCCATTTAACTATTGTTATTCCAATTTTATTGAATTCATCGTACGAAAGAAAAGAAATGAAAGGAGAAATTTTCATATTGTTCCCGATTATTTGGATGCATCGGATTTTCGGTCGAAGAGATCGAATTTGGGGAGGAAAGTGGAGAATAAAAAAGGGAGAAGAATAATTTCGGTTGTACGAAAGAAAAGTAACAGATGAAATGATAAATAATGGTTTCTTAGGAAGAATAATAATATTCC